>NW_027072034.1:135816757-135834257 GCF_038088225.1 Cyrtonyx montezumae | reverse complement strand
AAAGCAATTATGCTTAACAGCAAAAGGCTGGAGCACCATGGCCTCACCCTGTGACAGCAGTGTTTCGATTCAAAGTATGCAGCATTCCCTGGCTGTTTGTGTGTATCATGTGCACTTTATTAAAGATGCCATTCTGGGAAAGCCTGGCCCTCACTGTGTCATTATGAGAAATGTAAACAATATTTCTTTTGAAAGAAAGGCCAGTTCTGCAGCTAAATGAAGGAAATATTTATTACTTCTCATGAAAACTAAAAAATAAATGCGTTGCTAGTTTTCTGTCATCAGATGTGCTTAATTATTAAAATAATGAGACTCCAGAAGGAAACTGCAAGGAGAAAGTAGAAAATTTCTTTGTACATTACTGTGACAGAAAGGAGAATAATCTGCTTTACCTCCAAGGCCAGTGGGACTTCTAATGAGAGCTAACCCCAGCTAATGACTGCAGACTTTGAGTTTATTATTCTAGGTAACAGCTATTATTTGCTAAATATAGTTAGTGCCATCATTAACACCAAAAAATAGATCAAGTTTTCATATGTCGATAAACACATTTCTAATATATGAGCCATAAATCTTGAATTCAAAATCTGTGTAGATAGAAATGAACAATGGTCTAGCAGTGTTTTGTAAGTTTCTCTCAGTACCAATGAGTAAGAATTGTATTTGTGCAGGACTTCGAGAATGTTTGGCATTTTTTCCTGACTTCATGGGATTTTATTTAGATACTAATAAAGAACTTCATTTTTCATCATGATTTCATCATTTCCTTGTTCATTTCTTTTAAGAAAGACAGTTCTGAAGCATTATTTTATAATAAGTACTTTTTTAGATGGTGAAGTAAAAAAAACAAGTGAAGCAAATATGAAAGTTTAAGAGACCGATTGGGCCTATTTTGTTGTTTGCTTGTTTTTAATAACTATTTCTTTATTCTTTTCAGGAACAAACCTGATGTATGAGATATTTGCTGCGCTGTTTGTGAGCATATGCATTCACAGCTATCACATCAATTGTTCTGCAGTGATTTGCAGCAGAAAACAAGGAAAAGTGTCACCAATTCACCAGCTTGGAAAGGAGGAGTGCATTGCTGTAGTTTGCATTACTGAAAACCTCTGGCACAAGCACCAGTATTAAGATCAACTGTTGTATAAAATGCCATGTGTGCATTGTCCCACCCAAAGCATCTGAACACACTTCCTCACATTCAACCCAACAACCACAGAATTGGAATAAACAAAATCAGTGAGCCTTGTGATGTGACCTGAAGGTGAATGACCTTGGGCTTGTGAGATCAGCAGGGGAGAGAATTAAGGGTCCAAGAAACCATCACTAAGAATGTATTTCTTCCTATTCCCCATAGTTTGAAACTAGAAGCTGTTAACAGAAAGTGCCTCAGCAGAATCAGCTTAACAGGTCTCCAGCACCCTGTGAAGTATGTGAACATGCTTGACTGTGCAGCAGGTCTGGTGAAGGCACAAACCTCTTAGTGGGGATCTGATCAACTTGTGAGGCAGAAATGCGTGCAGCATCTGCCCAAGCAGCTTGTAGTCTTGTTTCAGCTGAAAAACACTGGGGGCTCTACAAGCTTTACTCTCTCTGCCATGTCACTTCAGACTTCAGTATCTGGAGATATGCAAAAGGTTTAGACAAGCAAACACAGTGCCAAAGCTGTATTCATGGCAAACCATGCTAAAGAATTCCAGTTACAGGTGCATTGTGAAAGATTCTCTTAACAGATAAGCAGAAACAAATGAAAATACGAAAGAAGAACCTCTCCAAAATACTTCACTTGTGATTTAATTCAGCCATTTTGTGAATATAGATCAACCTCAGAGGCAAAACAAGTATTGTCTAGAAACTATGTGGATGAGCCAGCAAGGCTTTTTGTTCAAGGTAATATTCCCATGCTGGAGGGACTGGTTAGGACCATCTACATATGCTGGAAGTCAGGGCATATTATATCAAATACAGTGTAGAGAAAACCCAGCTATGTGGCTGCCAGGCTGGAGCTGGCTCCCATCCAGAAAGCTCGAAGAATGAGAAGAGAAGCTTAGGTCTGTACTCATCCATCTGTATAGACATTTGCTTAAACACTCATCTGCAAGTCAGGAGTAAGAGCCTACTGGCTTTTGAGGTTCTACTCATTTTTCCAAATGGGCTTAAATATCCAAAAATATTGATCAGCCATGACAGAGATAAAACACTGCTTCCCTTGCTTTCCTCTGACATCTCATGTTTTAGCCATGACAAAATGGATATATTTTAAGTTTTGTAAGGGAGCTCCAACTACGGCAATGAAGATTCTTAAAGGAGAAGAAAAAAAACATATATAACATATTATTAAAAATACTGTGTTTCTAAGGTCAAAAAAGGTAGTCCAAACAGGGAAAGGAGATACTATTTAGTAAGAAAAATGTTAAGCAAAGTTTTTCTACCAAAATGTGAACCAGAATCTGCATACATCTTCAAATATTCAGTTATGAAAATGAAAGATTTTCCTCTGAAAGCTTCCAGTGAACACAGCTAGTCTCCTCCTCTAGGCTATGATTGTATACTTTCACTCGTTTTACAGCTCACAATAGGTCTTTCTAATCTTTCCTAAACCAAAATTCATCTTTGGAAGTGCCCACAGCACATTCTTCTAAGAGGACAGTTTTCTCCACAACACTTCTTTTCTGTTTGATAGAATGAGTCTCTGTCTAGAGGACATTCCATAGGATCTTAAAATGTCTTTGTGAGTTCAGATTTTCCTGACTGTTGGTCACCATACATAAGGCAAATTGGGTTTTTTTATATTTGTCTTTCACTTTTGCATTTTTCACTGACAAGTATTTGGAGTACATTTTATTTTACTTTTCTTGATTTAATATTTATTTTCTATTTTTTTTAATTCTGATTTTCTACTTTAACCAGAAAACCCCAAAGCTTTATCTTAAATTCTCATCAACATTGCTGGCTTTTGGAGCTGACAAACATTAAAATAGCACAAATGAATTAGTTTTTCAGAGCTCCATCAATGTGATTACTTTTAAATCATATGAAAAGAAAGCAAAATTATTTAATCATAATGGATTAATTTTTGGTCTTCACTAGTCAAAGTAACATCAGATGCCTTTAAAATCTGTTACTCTGGTCAAAGCCAGTTGTACTTAAACTACATTTTGACAGCTATCCTTAGGCTATTGTTAATACCAGGCCCATGATCCTGAAAGTACAACTGTTGATGTAACAAAAAGAACTCTGAAATGTGATTTCTCCTTTGCCTGAGGATGGCTGGTGACTCAATAGCCATGAAAATGTCTTCAGGGTGGCTGCGAATTAGCCAGGCTGGCAGAAAGTGGGGGCAATATATCGGTCCTGTGTTCCTTCTCCAACTGCTTACTACACAACATCTGCAAAACAAAAACTACGCTCAGAATACAGTGGAACTGAAACAGAGTTCAAATAGACTTCATGGAATAAAGAAGAAAAGATCAGGTAGAATTCTTGCTCTCATAGTAACAACTGCAGTTTAGCAGCTGTTGATTGCAGTCAGCTCTGATTTTCAAACTTGAGACCTTTATATACTCACTGGTGTAAGTAATGAAGTAACATCTCCAAAACAAGTCACTTCTTCATTCACAGTGAAATGCTGTCCTCTATGCAGTTATGAATTGTGAAATGCAAATTTATAATTTCCTTAATAATGATTTTGTCAATAAATATTTTACACTGACCCAAGAGTATTAGTTAAATTATGGTGGTGTGCAATCCTTTTCCATTCAGTTAAAATCTACAAAGAAAAAAGAAGAGTTAATAAGATGTTTTTCCTTGTATTTCAAAAAGATCTGTGTTTCTTTATTACAAACAGTTTGGGTTAATATTTTGTTTGTTCCAGTGGAAAGCTGTTTTTTACTTGTGTTGTTTGTTTCATAACACATCTTAGAGGATCCAAATCATAAGATGCCCTTTCGTATTAGGAATATTTAACATATATGCCAGAAGATAGATGCTACCAATGGTATTTTAACTGATATTGGGGCACCACTAAAATTGGTACATGGAGCTCCTTGACTGAGTCCAGTGAAGGGCTACTAAAATGATGAAGCGACTGGACCATCTCACATGTGAGGAAAGGCAGAGGGAGCTGGGCCAATTCATCCTGGAGAAAGGAGGCTCAGGGGGATCTGCAATGTGTATTATTGCCTGAAGGGGGATTTTCAGAAGGATAGGGTCAGTTTCCTCTCAGTGATGCCCAGTGACAGGAAAAGAGAAAACAGGCACAAACAGAAACACAGGAAGTTCCATCTGAATATCAGGAAGCACTTCTAGGCGGGTGACAAGGCACTTGCAGAGGCTGCCAAGGTTGTGGATTCTCCTTCTTGGACATAGTCATAAGTTGTCTGAACACTGTACTGGGTAATGTTTTCTAGGGCATCATGCTTGAACAGGAGGGGTCTATGATCCTGTGTTAATATTTGAGAAGAGGGGGAAGAGGAGGCTCTCATGGCTTTTACAAAGAAGTATATGCAAAAAAACCTCCAAGTGGCTCAGGTACATAGATCCAGAGTAAGTCCTGCATGTCACAAGAGTGAATGTGAGAACAGTGATGCTAATAAGTAAGGAGAGATAGGGATGAGGTTTGTAAGGGAACATTAATAGTTCATTAAATCACTTATTTACCATATATAAATCCCATTGAGGCACCAGCCTTTTTTCTTAGATGGCTGCAGCTATACTGGGACCAGTTCAATAAAGAGCTAATGCGTAGGCTAGTGATTACAGAATGTGAGTGCCTACAGTCTATGGAGCAGTGCATTTCCTTATTAAAAATGAATCCTTTTGCAGGGTTCATGGCTCACGGCAATGCACAGTGTCCCTCTTAGCCTACTAAATACAGATCTGTAGTATGTAGAGTACATATTTAGATTTGTGCTACATAGATTATATTATCATATCTGCTACCAGATAGAGCAGAATTACCAACTGGCTGTTTGCCTCCAAGAGTTTCTTTGTAGGATTTTCTCCATCATAACTGAATAAATTAATCTGTAGCTTCTGTTGATCCTAGCATGCTGTGCTACTCTCTGCAGTCATTTGTCCTCTGCTTATTACACAATATGGAGATACACCCTCTCTAATTTCACTTAGTAGCTGGTGTCTCCCTCTCATACAGTAGTTTCTTCCTGGGCTCATGTGTTTCAGTCTTCTCTCTCAGAGCCAATTGAGATAGTCAGAAAAGATGAGGTATGATGCTTTTTACTTAGCTGATTCATTGCACATTATTATAAGGTAGGAATGTCCAGCTCAAACTAGTACTTCTCCAGAAAAAAAAAAATCAAGATAAAATCTTAGATGTGAATTGTCAAATTCACTCTGTCTGGATGGATGTCAGAGTTATAATAGGAAATAGAAAATGTGTATTCAGAACAATGAAAAAAACCATATTAGGCAAAAATGAATAAGGTGCCAAGGGTCTCACAAGAGGGCAAATCATAACCACTGCTCAAAGTGCAATAGATGGGGATATTGAGTAATAGGAAGATAAAGATCTAAATACAGATATTTAACCTCTGAAGGCCTTCAAGGGGCTTGTTCTGTAGAAGCTAGATTATAGCTATATAAAGCTTAGACAGAAATGAACTCTGGCACTTTCAGAGGGTTTTTCTTTTCTTTTTCTTTTTCCTTTTTTTTTTTTTTTTTTTGAGGTAAAGTCATTTTTATGAATACCAGTGAGAAATGAAGTCAGTTCAAGCAGTGAGAAGAGGACAGAATGGAATGAATGAGATGGTCATCTTTCCAAGAAGAATATTAGAAAAAAAAAGCTCTTTTCAGCTTAATTTCTTAAAAACCGAGTTTATAGTCTTTAAGATGTGTTCAAGAAAATTTGTATGGGGAGCAGCTTTTGCCCTCTCATTTCACTAAGACTGAGAGTATATCCCAGCTATTAAGGTAGTGGTTTAGATCAGATTTTTTTTCCCTATGCATGGTTAATTAGCCTTTGTAATCACAAGATCTCTTAGTGGCTCTTTAATGATGACATGGCAGGAACAGTGGGCCTGTTGGTATATTTGTATACTGCTCTGCATCCAGACCACTTTCTGGATGGGTGCTTCACAGACTGAATTCAAGTGAGTGCATGTCATCATCAATGGTCTTCTGCACAACAGACAGAACCTCAGACATCTGGTGATGTAATTGAACTGCAGAGGGGATAAAAAAGCTGCTGTTGAAAACAATGAAACAGTGGCAAAAAGCAGTAAAGGCAAAAAGAATATGAATATCTTAAGAACTGCCAAAACAGAGAAATTCCTTTGGATGGTAACAGCTCCATCTCTGCAGACATGAAAAAGATAGAATGCACATTCTATTATCCAAGTTGATTGTACCCCTTATGTGTGGTATTTCTCAGTTGTAGAGTATTTTTCTATATCAGGGTCTCAATCACTTTTCATAATAAAATTACTTTGCAGTAAAATAGCAGAAGTTCATCTAATTTGCTGTTCAAAACTCTCAGGTTTTCAAAATGAACCAAAGAACTCTAAAAATAAATTTAAAGGTTATATACATGTTTAAAAAGGCAACACATAGGTATTCCCTAAAAATATTCCAGCACCTATGGTTATTAAAGAATATGGATACAAATCTGAGTTTTTAATACACAAGCTCCCTTGCTTGAAGGTGCTTATTCCAAGCTCTCTGTGACAATATTAGTATGTCAGTAGAAGTAAAGAGCACAGGCATCATTTTCTTTATGGATAGCATAGTGGGATTGGAAATTAAGTGATTCCCTATCATTTTGCCTTGCAAATTCCCTTGTGCTTGTAGAGATTCTTCTGCTTTCTGTTAATTTATGCAAAGTGCTGTTAAACAAATCACTACATATGAAGATAAGATAACATAATGCACTAATATATTTTTGTTATGATTCGGAAAATTACAGAAAGTAATGGTATAGCTAATCTGTTATAATTTTTTAATTAAATATCATTTGTAATTACAAATTGATATTCCCAACCCAATCTCACTCATACTTACATTCCCTTGTGTTTGCTACCAAAATACCACAAAGAAAAATCTGCTTGGCACTACCCATATTCTCTCTGTTGTGTGTTACATAATAATATTTTGATGCTGATTAACATATACCTCAGGAACATGCAACAGAGTGCAAATATGAAGCATGAAAAATTATCACCTTAAATTAGCAAGTGAAAAAGATATAACAGAAGCTTTCTCAACCCTCTTAGAGACAAACACTGAGAAGTGCTGCACATCATATTTTCTATAAATGGAACTTAGATTATTCATCTAAGGTTACAATATGATTCCCAGGTGAACCTCTCAGAGCGCAACAGGGTTTCTGAAGAAGAAAGAAGGCCAGCTGTCAGGCTTACTGAAGATTTAATAAGGGTGACACTCTCGTTGTCTAGGTCTCTTTGCCCTTGGCTGGGATGGCTGAAGTGAAGCTGGTATGTTAGCAGATATGGAGATACAAAGAGCGTGAGTTCTCTTGGACATATAAAGTTAACAGTTGATTTGTGTGCAGTAGAACTGTATTGCCTTCCTCCTTTTTCTACTTAGTAATTGTGTTGACTCCAACTGGTACTCTAAGGCCCTTCCTACTCAATTATTGTCTTTGTAGGGAACAGCCACACATTTAAACATGCACACATCAGTTCTTCCCAAACAGTTTCTTTTTTTCTGGGCTTGGTGAATGATCAAAAGGATCATTAACTCAAAGGTCTTAATCAGAAAACTCCAAAAGATTTCTGAAGACAGACAAGTTCCTTCAGAGAGCTCTAAGGAATGTGAGCACATGCTCATGAGACACCACTTTTTGTAGAGGAGCACGTGCTGGAAAAGACCTCCAAGAGGGGGGGGAGAGGAGGAACATTAATAAGGTGAAATGAAGATGTGGGAATTATGCCCATGTACATATGTAATCTGCATATACCAATTAAGAAGGATAGTTCCCTGAATATTTAGCATTAGCGGCTGTAGCAGTTACATATCCTGCCTAGTGAAGTAGTTCCATCCAACTAATAAACTACTAGGTCTGGAAACAACGTTTTCTCTGGCTGATGCTGCAGGTGAGTTCTTTAACTATTTTTATATGTTGATTGTGGAAACTGTAATATTTCCCAGCAGTTGATAAATAATTTATGGTTTGCATCCTAGAAGAGAAATCAACCCTCCCTCCCCATTGGCTGCTCCCTGTTCTTTCTTATGAAATGTTCTCCAAATCCTGCCATGAACCTATATCCTACAAATCCTGCCAACTGTCTTCACCTTCCCAGTGTTTACTTCTGTGTATCTTCTAAGCATAACAATCTTTCGCTTTCACTACTCATCGTAAGTTGCTTAATCAAAACAGCAGAGTGAGTTTCAGGTAGAGAGGAGGAAGAGAATGGATGGAAGACTGGGTGTTTGGCTTCTAGTGGGAAAAAGAAGGCAACCACCAAGATCATTCCATGTGACTCTTACTTTCTGATTTGACTAGTACTGAGAATGATACTTGAGAGAAGAAGGGCTTGTACACTGCAGAGCGAAGAAAAACTACTGAGTTAATTTGTGTAGTGTTTATCAGACAAAAAAAAAAAAAAAAGGTAAAAGCCAACAATATGTTGGAAAAGTATAGATATGATTATTCAATAGAAATTTGAGGAAATTATCCTAGCACAGTCCAAGAGACTAATGAGTCCATATTAAGAAAACTGCACAGTGCAGGTCATCCTATTATAAAACAGGATATTACAGAAATGGAGAAGGTGCAGCTAAGGGCAAGCAGAGTGCCATAGCAATACAATGATCTTAGTTAGACAGAAGAGTTAGAGAAACAAGATCCACAGACTAGGGAAAAGAACTAAGAGAGTGAAGTCTGCTAGAGTATTTTTATGCAATAGGTATAACAGCTTTAAATGCAATATCTACTAGAAGATATTTGAACTTTTACCAGTACAAATGCAGAGTACAATGCTAAGCAATGGCACCATCATTTAGGTTAATTCTTTTGCTCAGTGTATGGTAAATAACATACAGAATATAAATAATGATAAAATGAAGTGGTTTGAAATAGAACCAATTAGATTGATATGGGTTTTCCTACTTCCAATAAATGAACAGTATCTTTTAGAAATCTTCTTTTAAAACCTATGCAATCACATAACAAGCCAATTTAAGAGTGAAATTTGGCTTTATAATGGGCAAAAGATTAGATAGAAAATGTTGCAGAGACATAAGGAAGAGTTAAGCAGGCAGGTTTTTGTGGTGTTTGTGTTAAGCAGTTCTGTAAGAAAAAAAAATGTGATCCCTTTATTTCAAAAACTGTAGCAGATGATGGAAGACATTAGATGTATTTAAACATATATATACATGTAAGTATTTTTGTATACATGAATATATATAATATATACATCTATATATATAGCGAAGATCTAAGTCTGAATATAAATAGATTAGATAGATAGATAGATAGATAGATAGATAGATAGATAGATAGATAGATAGATAGATAGAAGGCTGCTCCATTGCTCCTTTGTCAAGCTTGAAAGGACATTTTACTCAGTAGATGTACTGTTGGTTTCATGCATTAAGGCATCTGAGATTTGAATATGTTCTTGAGAATGTTGACTAGTCCAAATTAATTTTACTCTATTTAGTACTCCAGTTGATACTCATAGCAGGCTTTTAATCTGTATTTTTTAAGCATGTCTTTGGAGCAATGGCAGCCTCCACTCAATAAAGGGTATCATCAAGGATATAGATATGTGATCCTAGAAATACGGTCCCAGCCCAAAGGACATGGGTTATTCAGTAAATTGTTTCAACATTCTCTTTTCACCAGGCGAGCTACATTCTTTGTCCTTGTTGGATCCCTGATAATTAGTCTCATCTATTCGTAATATGCTCAAACTACAGGGATTCAGCATGACTCAGATGACTCAAGAGAATATATTTAATTTGTCTATAAATTTGTAAAATTTTACATAAATCATTACATACAAAATGATTACTTTATAAAATAAGTTTTAAAAGAATGAATGAAATATGTAGTCTTGCTCTGAAACTATTTCCTCCCGTTTACTTCCATGGAAACTACAACAGATACAAAGAGCACAGTAACACTATTTGATGGAGAAAATCCTCAGCTACAAAAGACTATTATTCAACAAAGTCACCATTAGCTATGCTCTTTCATCACTGAACAAGAGTCTGCATGCTATGCTTGAAAAAATCTGTGCCAGTGGAGATAACCCACTGTCACTGTCACGATTGCTGAAACATAACATTTACTGCCTCACTGAACTCACATCCACTGTTTGGTTTACACAAACATTCAGTAAGCATTGATGGATGTCAGTGGGTGCTATTTTTTCTCATGGAGGATTTCATTGACACAACTTTTTTTTCATAATCACTTCCATATCAGGCAGCCTTTTGTCAGACTGCCTCTCTGCTGCCATTTGTGACACAGCAACAACATGTAATGGAATATTGGTGGGAAGGTTTGGCCTCCATTGCCATACCACCAACATTCACCTCTGACATAGCAGGCCAATATCATTAACTAGGAGGCATTACTTTCAGAGCAGCCCTTCTGGTTTTGCATTTAGAGAAAAATATTAGCTAGATTAACTAATACATTTGGAAGTTTCTGTAGTTACTAGCATGGAAAAAACATATTAAAATGAATTAGCATTTCATTTTGTGCTTGGAAATTAGGCACCTGAAGTGTGTGGAGGCCGTACTGAATATGAGAGAACTCATATGTTTGGGGAGAAAAAGTGATCACTTAAGAATCCATGGTGTGCATCTGAAAATTCCATTAAAGACTGTCAAGCTGCATTGGTCAGACAAAAAGAATATGAAATGGGAACAATTAATACCGATGCTGTTGAGTGCATGGCAATAGCTTCTGGTTCCTGATTTACAGGAGAATACAACTGAGTGAAAATGCCTTTGAGACATTCGCATTTTGTGCCTATAAGTCACATTGTGTATAAAGAGATCAAGAAAATACAGAGTAGTGTCTGTAGTTCTCCTGTCTGAGTCAACAGTTTGGGTTGATACTGTTGGCTCTGCAGCTGATCTTTTTGAAGATCTTCACCAGATCACTTATTTGTAAATGTTTTGCATATTAATTTTTACTAGTCTAACTCAACTGTAAGCCTCCACAGTCTTCAGGAGAATGGTTATTTTACTCTATGTTTGTACAGACTGCAGCAGAAACGAAACTGTGGTCTTCTCCAGGGAGAATTTAAATACCACAAAATCATGAAAGCAGAAAAAGGACCCTGGAACAGAAAGGAAGAAAATCAATGAGATTTGAGGATCAAAAAATTTTTAACTGAAAGAGTTTTAAATATACAGCATCTACACTGAAATAGCTCCTAATCTGATCTATAATTTGCCCTATTTATTCAGTTTGCTTTTGCTTTTGCTTTCTTGAAACAATTTACTTGTGACAGTTATCCATTTTTTTAGATTAGGAAGAGGGAGATTTAATATATTTCTTTCCGAACACCAAATTGGAGATACGTAGTATTATTGAAAACTGATGTTCCTAATTCTTAATTTAGTAAATAATATTATACCTAAATAGAAGTAGACTGATCTTCAGATATGTAGAATATTCTGTTAGAAATACAGTTCAGAAAATTCTGTCCTCAGATATCAGAAGAAATAAAGGCTGTGTCAGACACTTCCAGGCTGACCAGACCCTTCTCCACCATTCTTTATTCTCTAGCTGTGGAAATTATCTTGCTGGAGGTAATAGCCAAAAATAATGAAGCCAAATGTCGTCATGTGTAGACTAAGTGCATTGCACAATCATATTAGCTATTGTAGCATGGAATAGGAAAGCCCTAGCTAAACGACAATGCAATTGTGACAGTAAGGAGAACATTGAAGATCAGTGCTTGATACATTTAAACAATATTTTCAGTTGATTTGTCATTGGGGAGTTCTCCTAGCACCCATCCCACTGGGTATGCTCAAGGAGAGTAAGACAAAAGGAATGAAAAGTACAAGCAGCATTATCCAACTGACGAACTCTCCCTTCCTCATATTTACAGCTTCTTCTCTTGGCTCCTCACTGTAATGGGCCAAAATACCATTTTGTTCTTAACTTATTAATAGAGAAGAATAAGAGATCTATGTTCTCTATTTTAAAAGCATTATAGTATTTATTGGTCATGACCAACTTTTCAGCTCTCTACTGAGAAGTAGTTTCACAGTCTGAATTTATCTCTGTTATTCAACACTAAAAGTAGCATAGGAGAGCCAGGAAGCAGTTAAGATACATGAAAGTAATTTTTGCATTAGCTGGTCTGAGATAATGATCAGTCAGTCTACTATCTATTAAAGAAAAATGAAATTGATGACTATGTGATCATTCTCTTTCTGCTTGGTCAGCTAATGTGCTACTTTCAGTGCATAAATTCTACATGGTTCCCTTCAAAATGCCCTCAAAGTTGTGTAACACTCACTTGTCCTCTTTTTTCCCCATGATCTGGACAATTTTGTTGGTTCTAAACAAGTTTCTTCCAGACAAGTTACAACAAGATGAGTTAATAAATGTAAAGGTACAGTGTAGTTCAGTTGCCTAGTAAGTTTTTGAGTACTCATTAGTGAACAGAGCTGTACCTCCACTGGTGCCAATTTCTGCCATTGGCATGAACCTATGTTCCGCATACACATGTTAAAACCGCAAGATTCTTGTGTACACGTGAAAGCCCATCCACACTTTCAAAAAGCAGTGCTTTTTTCTGTAGATTGGTTCAACTCATTCCATCAACAGCAGTAAAAATTCCAAACCGAAAAATCCTCCACTCCTAAAACTCAACCAAATACACTGTATTATTTTCATATGTAATGCTCTCATCTTATAAAAGAGGTCATATGTCTTGCATTATCAAAGAATAGAGTAGCATGACTACGAACACCAATACAAGTGCACAGATCTCAGTGTGTGGCCATCTGCTCAGCTATACAAGTCTTAAGTATTTTAAGCATTAGCAGGGAACTAATTGTGCACCAGAATTTGACTGGTCATGCGTCGATGTAAGTGATTACTATCAAAACTCAAAAATATACTCAAAAATGTCTGTCTGTAACGTGTCCCTCTAAAATTCTTGAACGTTTAATGAAGAAACCCTGCAGTTTCCAAATAGCCTTACTTTTGATTCCTCAACTCTCTTCTACAGTATTTTTCTCCCAGCATAATTTAATGAAAGAAATTAACTTTAAGCAAGGAAAAAATTATAAACGTTATGATTATGAGATACTTACGGAAAACAACTAAAAAGTGTAATCCCCTCCTCCCAGAAAGCTGTGTATTCCAAAGAAAACCAACTACAAATTAAACAAAATAAAATAAAATACGAAAAATAATTAATTTAAGGATGTGACTATATTCTCAGCATTTGTAATTACATAATGCTGATTCAGTCTAAGTTGAGCATGAGAGCATGATCTACATGCTCTCCCTAACTCTCTAATTACTACCCATCTCATGTGTGGAAAGATACTGGACCACTGATATTGGTTGCAAGAATAACAAATGATGAGGTTTTGGAGGTGAAAAGCAATAGACATACCTTGCTCACTTAGTAAACTGTGTTTAATTTGCTTTTTCCTGACATTCTTTAACTATTTTGCAATCATTTGTGCTGATAAACTGGTTAATATTGAAGTCAACAACACTTTTTTTAAAGAAGAAAATATATTAGTGATAGAATTTAGATTTGAATGAAAAAGAATCATTATGATCCAGTTACACAAAGGAAAAGCGGCTATTTATAGACCATATATGCTAATGACTAAGAGGTGTTGATTAGCATCATACTTTTATTTCACACAAAAATGTGTGAACCTTTCATAACAAAACTTGTAAGAAAGCAGACGTTGTCTCATTTATTCATTTGTTTGTTAAAGTGAAGCAGTCAGCAGTTTGCTGAAGCCAAACTACCTGCACATCTCACAGCCTTTCAGGTCAGGGCAGGCGAGTGTGACATCACTTCCTTCTCTCTTCCCTCACCCCTACCCCTCCTCCTTTGCCGGTGGACTCCCCAGTGGACCTTACTGTATGTACTTTACTACCTATTAAAACAAGCATTTTTAAAAGGAGCAGTTCAAACCTTGCTCATTTCTCCACCACCTTAGCCAGATACAGGGAGGTGACTGGGCAAAAGGTCATAAGTCAGCAGAAAGTTGAGCTGATGGGTACCTGTGGAACATTCAGGGAGAACCATCAGAGTAACTCAAGTCAATAAATCCTATGGGTTCTCAGGGAAAATTAAGGCATTTGGGAAGCATATGACATAGTAGAGGTTTTGGCATAGCTCCTTCTTTAACACACAGAATAAAGTGCCAACTCAGCTCTATGCTTTTCTCCCTTTGTGCCTGTTTCAGGTTGAGCTGGTTTCCATGATGGCAAGGAAGGGCTTTCCAAGCAGAGTCAGGAGGAACTGAAAAAAGGAATTCCTTTTCTTGAGCTTAAGTGGGTGACAGTATTTGGTAATGGCATTTTAGATGAAACGTGTGCTTCTGCATGCTTGTTTATGCTGTGCTGAAGATCCTGTTATTGCTTTTGTTGGTGGATAATTTCATTTGACAAAATGCTGCGGATTCATCTTTATGTATGAATTTGCAAGTACAGAATGGGATGCATAAAAAAAAATACAGAACTGAACATGCATGATCACAGTGCACAAATTCAGATATTTTACAGTAAGAAAATGCCAAGATAGATATTTTTAATTTTTCATAGTATCTTTGTACTTGTAAAGCTTTAGCTTTTGTTCATGATAATAAACATCAGGAAATCAAATACACCGAAGAGCAGATTAAACACAGTTTCAAAAACTTGGTTGTGTGAGAAAGGAGAAAATATTGCTCAAATGTAACCAGTATTTCTGTGAGTATGTAATGGGTTGTAAACATTTGAATTCTCTGTTCTGTCTTTTGATGTGTAGTTAAGGACTAAAAGGAAGTCTCCATTTGGCAGCTTGTGTGCCTGGGCTAAATTAGTATTTGAGAAGGTCACTTGTAAAATGCTGGACCTCCAACCCTTGAGTACACCAAACAAGCTGGGAGAAATGTTGGTTGCATTTGTCTTACAACTTGTTTTGTGGCATCCCTCATTTTTGGAACATACTGTAATTCTTGACAACTTACCTGATATCTGAAGAAGAAAAGCACAATGAAATTATTATTTAGGGATTTCAGCATTTCTTTCCTGAAACATTTTCATAAATATGATGATATAATATGAATAAGGAGAAGAGAAGAAACTCTCAACGTGAGAGGTCAGGTAAATGAAATTTCTTCTGGTTCGCTGTCTTAATTAATTGGATCCACAGACTTTATTCATCTCCAAATGCCACTGTCAATTTAACTGTCCTATGTTTGCTGCTCAGCCTGAGAGATCTGTCTTCTCCTCCTTGTCTGTTGGACTTTTGTAACTTCCTTCTACCATTTGAAATCATTCAGTCTGCTGTCTCTTTCCATCTGATTACTTTGACAAGCATTCCACCCCCCCTCATGGGGGAAAAGAAGCACAAGTTCATGTCCATTCTGAATAAACAATGCAACTGGGCATGCTGTTCTACTGGAAGCCAACCCAAGCTGGGACGCCTTAGTGGTGTCAGCATTACCCATCCCAGTAATCCATAAAATAATGTTATTAAAAATATTTCTTACCTTAAAGAACATAATCGTTGAATTACATTCCAAAAGGATTACGAGAGATTTCAAGTAAGATGAACAAATAAAATTACACTGCCGACCTATCAAGCATTAAAAGTATGCCACAGTGGAACTTGGAATTTCTTCTTGTATAACATAAATATGGGGAGGAAAAAAAACAAGTTATAAGAATCTTACCAAATTCCAGAAGTTGCCTTTTATAGTATATATATATAATGTTTTCCTCGTTTGAGCACATGCTTGGACAAGTAAGGAGGATGGAAGAAATATAATGAAATGGGTTTTTCAGTAGAAGAAAAACTCCAGTAGGAATGTTTCCATGAACCTAAATGGAGGAAATAACTGTTTCACCAACACCCTGGGACTCCAGCTCGTGTTTTATGAAGTCCTGCATTTGATAGCCATAAATGAAGAGAGATGGACTGCAGCACTATTTGCATCTCATTAATGTCCAAGTGTTTCTGCTAGATAAAGAAGTTTACCTGTGTTACGACTTGTAGGCTCAGGGGAAATGATGATACTGCAATCAAACCTTTCCAACACTAAAATACTTTGGGTATTACTAACCTCAGAAAATAAAAACAGGATAAAATTGTAAGCATGGCATAAATATTTAATTTCAGTGCCTGTCCTATATTCTTGTATGATAAACAAAAAACAATCTTGAAATCAAGTTCATAGATGTAGCTGTTACATGATGTACAAGGTTCTGCTCCACACTCTACTGGAGGTAACTATTCATTTTGCTGGGAAAAAGAAATATAACAACAGGAAACAACAGAAAAACCTTGAAAACCTTAATCTCTTTTTGCTTTTCAGTACAAGGCTCCTTTAAAGACTGGAAAGATGCTACTGAAACATAAAATGAACCATAAAGCTAGGCAGCATGTTTTGACCTTATTTTGATTCAGATCTACACACACAAAAAGCTGTTTCTCAGCTACTTACATATATTTATATGCATACACTTATTTATGAATATATACTCATTAATGTTCAATATTCATAAAATTTACAATCTTAGTGTGGCAGGGACTAAGGGGACAAAGAGATATTATGACGAAGTTAAAATGGAAAATATGAAGAAAAAAAACTTTTGAAAATTAAAAGCATACAAAACATTCTTTTTTTTGGTCAGACACTTGGTGTAATAATGTGGAACATAGCACAATGCTGTAGAATTTGGCTGATTCAACAAATGATGGCACAAGGAGTGTTAAAGAGCTCCATTTGGAATGTGTAAGGGCCCATAATAATGCTGTGATGACCACACAATTTAATGCAACTGGTGTTAAAACACAAATGAAACAAAATAAAAAGTCAAAACAAAACAGAACAAAAAAACACACTTCTATAAAAACTTTCATTTTTGCTTCAGCTTTGATTTGAAGCCGTTGAAGAGAATATCTAATAAGAATACTAGTCTTGATACAGTAACTCTAGGAATGTTTTTGACCTCTAGTAGGATTTTGTCCCTATTTCCTCTGAGAAATTTTACCCCCTTTTAATTTCTCAATTCTGATTTAATGTCCTTCCTTTCTCTTAGCCAGAGACAACACATTATGAGAAGCAAACCTCACTTCAGCAAATTGAACTGACACATTAATTTGACTATGTATTACAAGGTCTGTCTGTAGTTGCCATAAGTTTTTACGGATGTTTCAGAACCGAATTGAAATTAACAGAAAAGTGCCCCCTACTATTAGTGCTTGCCTACACCACAGACACAAATACTTTAAATTCTTTAAAATTTAGAATGTTTTGGTAAAGCTTGCTAGAATTACTATAGTATTTTATAGTAATAGTAGTTGGA
>NW_027072034.1:135779257-135806757 GCF_038088225.1 Cyrtonyx montezumae | reverse complement strand
TTACAAAAGCAAATAAAAATATAAAAGATGTCTCTTCTCTTGGTTGAATTAGATATAAAGACAGTAAATGTTAATTCACAAAATGAACTAAGCTAGTCTCACTGTATATGCAAAAAGCCTCATAAATAGAATATACAGCACACCATGAACAAGTATTTACCAGTCAGCTGTAAGATAGTCTGTTTTAATTCTTGCTCCTTAGAGCTTGAATACAAATTAAAGACTATTATCCAAGGATGACTGAATTACTGTCTGGATTAGTATCCAACACATCACTACACAACAATTGTTCTTCAAAAACAAACAATGCTCCTTCACTGTCCTTGCAAAGTTAACCACGTCATAAAAAAGCAGAAATGGGAACTGATCCTAACCTCTTATGCCTCACTGTTGCAATGTTTCCAGCAAACACCTGAGACCTGGAATACTCCACAGGGAGTTGAGATCATGGACTATCTTTCTCTATATAAAAAGTACCAGATTTGAATACAACTATTAGGACCTACAGGCAACAAGGTGTTTTGGTCTCCTAAACTTGTGGTTTTGTTTCCACTTGTTTGGGAAATAAGATGTAAGGGAAAAGAGAGTCTTTTAAAAACTTTTATCACTGAAAAACATTTGAATGGTATCTCTGGAACAAGGAGGAAATCCATTCATTCTTTTATTTTATGGCATTACACATAATTGCGCGCCTGAAGGTTTAAGGGACTTTTGTTAAGGTTGTTTTTGTTGTGTCACTCTCTGTGACAACAACGGGGCCTGAGGGAATGGCGTGGAGCTGTGTCAGTGGAGGGTTAGGGAAAGGTTCTTCAACCAGAGGGTGTTCAGGCACTGGAACTGCCCAGGGCTGAAGTCACTAAGCTGCCTCAGTTTGGAGACAACGCTCTCAGACATGAGTTTGAATTCTGGGTGGTCTTGTGTGGAGCCAGCTGGATTCAAGGATCACAGAATCATAGAATGGTTTGGGTTGGAAGAGACGTTTCAGATCATCAAGTACCAACCCTCCTGCTATAGGCAGGAATGCCTCCCTCTAGACCAAGCTGCTCGAACACCCATCTAACTTGTCTATTTCAAAGCTGGATATTTGGGGATTCTGTGGTTCAAATTTTTTATTGTTACTGTTGGAAGCCTTCACTGTTTTTAATCATGATATAATACCATATTATCACTTCCAGATCCTCTAACAGTATTATTACAATATTCTGTCTCCTGTGCTGCTCCCACTTTGTTGGCACTAGGGTACGTAGCAGATTCCACCTATGCTATGCTTTCCATGTTTAATAATTCTGACTTCAGACCTTTGTTGTTTATACCAAATTAGTTTAGTTACTTTAGAGTACTGTCCAAGCTTTTTTTTTATTACATTTCTATGGTTGGAATGCAGCCACTGTACAAACAGGGAGGATAACAAAAGTGTCCATTAAAAGTGCATTACAGGTTAAGATACTGGTTTCTTCTGCGCTGTAATTTTTGAGCAACGAGGGCCTCTTTTTGTATGGACAGTTCAAAGATTATTTTGATAACTAATCTGTGGAAGAATTAATAGCTAAGAAGATTAATCACGGCAAAAAAAAATTTCATTTCTTTAACTACACTCTCATCCAGATCAACAGTCAATCAAGATTGAAAGCAAGCACTTTAGTCATCCATAAAATAAAAAAATAAAAAGAATTGGCTTTTCCACCAGCACCTTAAGAGCACAACTTGCTGAAAGGCACTACCATACAAACGCTTCTTTCTGAAAGCATTAAGCACAAGGAAATACTGTTCTTAAGCTCTTGAAGCTTGACTCGAGAATTTGGTTTTTGGAATCAAGGGCGGGGCCAGGTTGATGTATGTTGGTTAGAGATGTAAAGGAATTTACATTTCTAATATAATGTGTTCTGAGGAAGAAGGAACTCTACAAAACACCAATGAAAACCAAAGCCAAGATGGTTTGTTGGTTTGCTTTACTATGAACAAAACGCTATTTAAACAGCCATCTTATAAGTCTCTCAATATATTCATAACTCAAAGGCTTTCAAAAAAGTATATTTTCCAAGATGTTAATCATACATAATGATCAAAACATTGTTTTAAAAGAATATATATATGTAAATATTTTTATGTTCAAAATTCTACTCCGTCACTTTGTTATGCAATGAGAGCAGTGTACTAGGGACTAATTCCCATGTGAAGTGCTGAGTATTTAAACAAATTCTGAAGAAATATTTACATATGCAATGTCTTTTCATTAATAACTAGGCAAAACTCAAATAAAACCTAACAACAGGTCATAGGTTACACATTTCTGACTTCTGATCAAAACTACTACATGCTTGGAATTTTTGCTTTAACTAAAATTTGAATAGTTCCTCTATATGGTCCAGCCATGGGTTCATAACTAGTCAGTATTTTCATTAATGACATAGAAGATAGAAACCATGGTTATTAACTTCATAGATCTCAACAAAATGGAAAGTAATGAAAGCATACCAGTGAAAATGATGAGATTTCGAGTACATGGTAACTGGAGAAAATCCAGATAGAGGTTTAAAAAAATACTGTTATCTGAAGAAAAGCTGAAAAAGAGATGTCTTAGGTTATAGCAAGAACAGGTCAGATACCGAAGTAAAAAATTAGTACAGATTGAGAAAGCTCTGGTTGCTTGGGGAGCTTTGAAGTCCTCATCCTTGGGGGACTTTATGAACAGGTAAGATACACTGAACAATTGAGTTCAGCCCCTGTTAAATCTTTGGTAGGATAAAAGGATGATGAGGTCAACTTTTAGCATTATTACTATGTCATGTTGAAATGTTCTCATCAAAACAGCTATATTTTATTAAGCAAGCACTGTCTATTATACTTCCACCTGAGTTCAAGACATAAGACTGCATAACAACTAGGAGCTCCATAGCAGTAACAAAAATGAAGTGTGATGATTACAAATTATTTCAAAAACCTTTCAGGCAAATATGTAAATGAGCAGAGTAATTTCCATGGGTCATTTCTGTAATCACTGATGAATTTGTTGTTGAGAGAAAAATTTTTGTGCACACCACTCTTTAAAAAACAAACTGTGAGAGATCTTTCTAGTATAAAAAGTATTTCTCTAAGTTGTAGAGCCTCTGAATACATCTCCCTCACTCATAATTCAAAGAACACGGTGTTCCTCTGTCTCTGTGGCTGCCTCAAACATTCACTCTTCCACATGTCATAAAGGTTTTCAGCATGCTTTACAGCTTCTACAAGATTTCTGCTATCCCCTCTGGAAACTGGCAAACTATAACTTCCAGTTCTTGTGCTCTCAGAAGTATATTATATCCTTCAGGACACTGTCATTTATAGCATTTAACTGGAACAACTGCCAGGTGTCAAAGAGACAGGTAACAGTTGCTGGACACTTATGGAGGCCCTGTCAAGACTGTCTGTAGACTGCCAGAAAAGAACTTTGAGGTTTCAAAGGAAAAAGAAAGATAACAGGACAGGTAGCTGACAGATAAGATACCTACTAGGAAAGACTGTATAAAGTAACTTCCAAATATTTAGAGACAAAACCAAACTCCTAAAGCCTATAAGAACTTCCATAATGGAAGATGAACTGTCTTCCAAGTTCTGCACAAGATGAGCCTGATCCCACCTTGGGAAATCTTTCACAGTGTAATAGTTATAAAATCCTGTTGAAATCTAGGCAGTGTCAACAAAACAAGTGTTACATTCAACTTTTAAACATTAGAACGTGTGCTGTTGATGACAAGAAAACAACCAGATCCTATAACCAAGTACATGACTACTTAATTAAATTGAGCTGAACTGGTGTCAACAAGGAGAAAGGATACTTGATACAATATTCTCAATTATGGATAGCATGTTTTCTACAGAGGTTTCACATCACATCAGTATTAATGCAAGAGGATACCAAACCCAGAAAACAGCAGTGAGAACACAGGGCAACAAAATATAAATAATTACAATAAACAAGGTTTAGTCTAGTTTAGCCCACATGCTTACCTCAGGCTTTGAATAGAAAATACAACTTTCCCTTTGAGAAAAACATTAAGTCAAACAATGCCTTTTATAACAATCAGAGGACCTGTGCACTTTCCTTCTACCAAAACAGAGATTTAACAATTTTAGTTGCCTTGTATTTCTTTCATCCCATTCTATGGGCTGAAGAATAATAATTATTTTATTGCTCATTTGTATGCATAAAAAAGAAAAAAGAAAGTATATACAAAGGGCTCATTGTTTAATTCTGAAAGCTGCCAGGGAAGTGAGCGCTACAGTCCCTTCCCAGTGGAACAAATTCCACAGGTCTTCCAAATGTTGTTACCCATATTCACCCAACATCTTTAATAATCTGCCAAAATCATTAAAAGCAAAGTGCTGAGTGAGGTGATGATTGAGAGAGGGGCAGTCTCCCAGACACTTAAGTCAACACAATGACAGGCATTGAAAAAATGTTGCCCTTGCCTTCCTATGGAAGTGGTGGTAGATGTTTACAGAGAAAACCTGTTGAAGTCAAAGGCGTTCAGTGCAAGTTCTGAAGCCAAACATATTGTCTGTAGCAAGCCCTGTAAGTTTTGAAGGTATTTCAGTCCACAGAGAGGTTGGAATAATCACTAAAATGACAAAAAGATAATTTCTTGTCATGTTGCAACTTGAAGTAATTTGTATTGGTGTGGTGACTTAGGCACCCAGTAACACCAGGAAGTTTCTTACTTTGGTATCCTACAGCACAAAAAGTCCCTGCCATGGGGACTTTTTCTGGCACTACAGTTTAGATGCTATTTGCCCACTGGCTTTCTTAAGTGACTTCACGTAAAAGTATTTAAGTATAAATAGATGACAACGTCTCTAGAGCTCAACTAGCAATTAAATTGTTTTGTGTTTTTTAAATTTAAGAGATGAGGCAGAGCATATGTGGTATGATAAGGTACACCAAGTTCTTGTAAGACTTTGCTTGTTTTATATTAAGATATTTCAAGTTCTAAAAAAATGTGAGAGTATGTAGTTCTCAAACACTAAGCCATTTCTGAAACTAAATGATTTACTCATTCCTCCCACAGTTCTGTAGATAGCCTTTAGGTCACAAATATTACATCTTTAAAAGCAGTTGGCTAGTCTGCACAAAATCTTCAAGATGTTGTATTCCTCCAGTAGTAAATAACTTCCACAATATTGACTGTTCTTCAGTACATGAAAGAATAACACAGTACAACTTGTGTTTGAGTTATACAATATCTTTCATAGAACTCTAAATTTTCAGTTAACGTTTTATTGAAGACACCCTGAACTACAAATGCAATTTTGATTCAACTACACAAAATGCTCTGTATATACTTTGGTAGAATAAATTAAAATATTCACTGCTACAAAATTCCTCAAACTGTACAAATCTGAAGTTCTGTGTGCTCATGTAAACTACTTAGGCATAAATAATATAGTGACTATGTCCTTCTTTACATTTCTTTGTTTAGATATCTGATGAATACCTTAAACCTTTGTTTTTATCTGAAACATCTTGCTTTTCTAAAGACACTTTTGTATTACTATCCTGTTTAACCTACTGAAAAATACATTTTAAACTTCGCTTTCAGATCTAAAAAGTTGAAAGCCTTCTTTAAAAAAATGTCTTAAACTTTTTTATTTTTCACTTAATATTATTTGGTGAAATAACGGTCACTGTATTACAGATGCAGACGCAGTAAATGTTTTTCCTAGAAGATCAGGACAATTATGTCCTCAGAAAAAACTCATCTTGCCAGTCCTCACTCCAAGTGTGCAAGATATCCTGTAGCAGATTAAAAAGACAAGCCCTCCTTTCCAACCCAATTTATCCAATCTGGAATTCTTAATATTTATGCCTCAACAGGCAAATGGAGACAAATCCTTAAATCCTACAGAATTTTCAACATATCTACTTCTATTCAATAAATTTGTCTCTTTTTCAATTTCATGTTATTATAAAAAGCTTATTATTTTTCTTAAGAAGTGAACTGTTTATTGTCATTAATATGTACAGCCATTTAGGGAGATACTAATCCAAATATTGAAAAAGAGAAGAAAGCGTATTAGATGAATAATTAAATACAAGTTTTGCAATTTTACAACTGTCAAAGAAACCATTATTGTTTTTTCTTGAACATTAGCAATCACTTTCCCTATGTATGTATCACATATACTGAAGAAGCATTATTATTTCTACATAAAATAATGCCTATAGGCTAATCAATAGTCTCTGAGAAAGGTCCTATTGGCACGCCTTGTCTGACAGCTGTGGGCGCAGAACCTCACTTCATCAAAAAGAGACTGATACAACAAACTGGAAGCAACAACGTATTTCCAGAAGTCTGGAAATGTCATGCTTAGGGAAGCCCTGTTTCTCAGTAGAGTTGTTTCTGGATGTGCTTTTCTAAACTGAACTTTTATTCCAGGCCCTCTGATAGCCAAGTTGAGAAAAAATGGGATGCAGTAATCTTTTCTTCATTCAAATAAGACGGTGAGGCACAAAAACACTTTAAAAATATGCATTTGTCATATTTAAGAACTTATTAATCACTAAGAAATTTAAGCCTACAGTGGTGCAGTTGAGAGTTGAACTAACCTGGATTTAAGATGGAAAAGAGAGGTAAGAGCCACAGGTGGCAGCATGGAAGGCACTTCTGTGGACTCTTGACAACAGAGGAAATTGCGCTGGAATAACTAACTAGGCCTCTGGAATCTGTCTTTAGCTCATCACTGGAGAGACAGCAGTAAGAGAATTAAAGATCTATTAGTTTGGATAAATCTACTATTGCCTTGAAGGCTTGCATGACTAAAGATTTGCTTTCCTATTTTACGCCTTGATGAAATTTTAGCAGATGCTGAAAATGAATCCAGGTATTTTCATGCTTTCCCTTTAAAGTGAAAAGGCAGATGAGTACCTCTTGAGGAAAAAAAAAGCTGCAAGCCCCATCATTACCAACAGCACAAAAACAGTGCTGTTCTCACAATTTTTCTTTTGGGACACTGACATTAAAAAGATGTAAAACCACGCTGTTGCTAGTATTTGTAACATCCATCCCTTCATTGAGCACCTGAACCCCACCAGTATCTGTAACACAAAATCCAATAACGATCACAGAATAATTTAGGTCATTGGAGGCCTAACAAAGATCTTCTAAGATCAACATCCTGCAAAAGAAGGCGCAGCTATAAGATCAGACCTACTTGTTCAGGGCATTATGCATGTGGTTCTTGAGAAGACAATGAGTGGATACTGTACAGTTCCTCTTGCAACTGCCCCATTCACTGACTGACCTTGTGGGGAAAGGTTCTCTTCATACCCAGTCTGCCTATCTCATTTTAAGTTATGCTTACTGTCAGACTATCACCATGCTCCACAGAAATGTATCTGGCCCTATCTTCTTGCTAGCTGTCCCATAAACAGATATGGGTAGGTTCCCCGAAAAGCTGCCTCTTCTCCAGGCTGGTCTAGGTCAGCTCCCTCAGCATCGCCTTGTAGGCTAAGTGCTTCTTCTACCAGCCATCGTGGTAGCATTATACTTAACTCGTTCCAGTTCATTAATATCTTCTGTCAACATCCCCAGTTTCTGCTCCCCAGACACATCATCCTAGTGTTTATCACAAATGGATCATCCTTCTCCAGTGTAGGGCTTGCATTTCATAAAGTTCTTCTTGGCCTGGTCATTCATCTCATCCAGGTCCCTCTGAAACTGCTATCTTACCCTTACACAAATCCACTGCTCCCACCAATTTGATGTCATCTGCAAAACTGATCAGAAAGCAGACCATCCTTCAGAACATCATTGAAGCTGTTAACAGGATGGGTACGTTCTTGAGCACAGCAGAGTTCCTCTAAGTAATTATGTAACTCAAGGTATCAGAGGGAAGAAGAACAGTAGGAAGATATGCATTGTAATCAGCAAATCTGATCTAAGTGATTACATCATGCTATTTTAATGACAAGAATAAGCCATAAGCAATAAAGAGTGTCTGAAAAGAAGTAAAACTAAGAAGGCAGTTTAATACCAAAAATCTCCAAAGAAAAGGCTATTTTACCTGTACCTTTTTGATTTTACTGGAATATAAACAGCAGATAATATTAATATATCACAACGTTAAGAGGGAAAAAAAACACAAGAAGAAGTATCAGATGGACATCAGGAGTGAATGAAGGCCGAAAAAGAAATGAGGGAAAGCCAAAGACATGAATACTAATGATTTCTTGGCATGAAATCCAGACCTCTGGAGGGCCACTGGATGGCCCCACCCTGGAAGTGTACAGGGCCAGGCTGGATGGGGCTTTGATCAATCTGGTCTAGAGGGAGATGCTCCTGTCTACAGCACGGGAGTTGGAACTAGATGATATTAAAGATCCTTTCCAACCCAAACCATTCTATGATTCTATGATCTTAATTATGTCAACAGCAAAATTCCCCATGACTTGAATAGGGGCAAGATTTCACTTGTGAGGTTTACTCACAGCAGCTGCAAGAGAAATATGTAGTCTATTTGACAGAATGCTTGGGGAGAAGGGGGAGTAGCCAGAGGTGATACACAAACTGAACCACATATATCTCTTCTACACAAACGATAAGTAATATATATACTTGTTAAAATATATATAAGGCCACTGATTTTACTTGCCCTTTGAGGGTCCTGAGTGTAACAGAACAGTAAACGGAGATTTGATTGAGATATGCTGACTTGTAAATTTTCGTAAGAGACCTCAAACATCTAACCCTTACTAATACTACCATTCTGCCAATAATAAAACCAGTTACACAAAGGAAGAAAAAAAGGTTATTTCTCAGTTAGGATGTAGGCTAATTGAGAATCCTTTAAGACCCTACATTCGATTTACATGTTGAATGTAATAATTAATATATACAAAAATATAGATATATGCAGAGGTAATAACACAATATACATTAGTCATATCTAAAAGTTAACTATGAAAAACTAATAAAGTTGACAACGTATGTCTGATCAATTTAATGTTGAGAAAACCCAGAGAAAAATATCATCCCTTATGTATCTACTTAATTGCTAAGGAAATATATGTTTTTTACGAGTTCTTCAGTAAAATCTCTGCTTAAGAAGTCACAAATCAATATGCAAGATTAACCAGTAGAGCAAGTTACACTAGGACAAAACTTCAACTAGAATATGGAATTGACCACTTTGTAGGCATTACTCACTTATCTCAAAAACAATACAGCAGAATCCAGAAGGAACAACAAAGGTGACCTACAGCATTGTATACTTATGTGCAGAAAGAAACATTAAAAATGGTAGAAGTTTTCTGATTTGATTTAATTTAGCAGCCACTAAGGTCAACAAAAAAATCAGTAGCTTGAAAATATAAATAACAGTGATATGCTAGAAATATGGAGATAGGTGAAACATAGGGAAAAAAGCAAATATTCACCCTTCACCCTTATTCATGATTAAGTTCACTCCATTTAATGTGGCATCTTTTATGATAATTTTATCAGTACAGATAAAAAGTATAATTTTTACCACTACTAATTTCTCCTCATGTTAAAAATGCAAGGGACTATCGCTAAAGAGAAGTTTTGAAACTTCTCATTCAGACAGTATTATTTAAAAGAATTAAAACATATAAGCATTTCAGAATTCTGACATGCCATCTGTCACTACCCTATAGGAAAATGTTTTAACAGATACTGATCCTTACACCACAGAAGCAAGCCAGCCAGCCATTAATTCACAAAGATTACGAAAAACCTCTCCTGTTTCTTTTCTGTATCAGAGTCTCTTCATAACTCAGGGATCACTTTGTGCTCCTTATTTACAAAACACTAATAAATTTGTTCCTAAAATGATTGGAGATAGTGTCATTGAGCTTTCCTCCTTACTAGTTCAGCCCTGGCCAAGCACATCTAAATGCAGACTACTTCAGTGAAATTAAAGACAGCTAAAACCTGCAGTTTGTGTTCTCAGCAAAGCAGACATTGGCAAACAAGAAGGAAATGGAAAACACGCAAAACAAGTATTTGAAGAATCTCAGTCTGATAACAATGAGTCCAATTTGAAAACAAAAAATGCTGAAAATTTAAAACCAAGATGACATGACTCTGAGGGCTCTTTCTTTGTACAAAAAACCAACTAGCTTTGTGCAGATAAATTTGTGGAGAATATAGAAAACAACTGACATTTGTTGATGTTCACATGACAATTTAATTTCCTCTAAAGGGATAGAAATAAAAAAACTTAATAAGAATATGTGATTAAAAGCAGTTAGTGGAAATGGATTTCTTAGATTATGAAACTGATAATGAATTGACTAGGTCTTTATGGACTTTTTATTTTATTTTTTAACATGGCATGACAATGCCATGGCAATAAACAGGGACGCCTTACCTGTGTTGATATATTATCAGCTATGAATGTTAATAACACTAACTGCTAATGTAATATGAAATCTTTGAACTGTGAAGAAAAAGTTTTACTGGAAAACTGAAATATTAACAACATATTTTCTTTAAATTTCAAATAAGACTCAAAACTTATGTGCTATTAGCCCTTACAGGATCAGAATTTTTAGGACTCAAGTTCTGATTAGAGAGATGACCTTTATGTATGTCTTCAGATTCTACTGATTGTTACTAAAATTCTCATCCTTGACACTGGCTTGCTCCCTTTTGTTCCTAAAGACATGTATTTTCTCTGTCAAGAACCACAGAAAGTAGAAACTTGACTAGAAAATAGCTTAGGGTACAGGCCTCTATAAAGTCTTTCAAACACTAAACTACATGTGGCTCAAACATGAAAAGTCAACTTGCTCAATGAAAGAAGATTAGGAGGGAAACATAGAAGTTTTTAGAATTGAAATGAAAGTGACAAAGTAGTACAGATTTGAATGTCTAAATATTTTTGGGTTGTTGAATAATCACCCAGAAGGAGCAAGTCTGAAAAGAACAAAATGTAAGAAAAGAGGCCACTGATGTGAAATGCTCTTTAATATCTAACTGTTGTGAAATTTTAAAAATTGCACTATTTCCACAGAACCTTACTAGCAACAGCTAAGATATCTCAGTGTTACTCAGTGGACAGACCAAGCAAATAATATTGTCTATGCAACATGTAGAAATCTATCCAGTGATCCAGGAAAAGCTGAGAATTTGGGCTGCACTATGTTTGTTTTTATATATCAGAATATACATACAGGCTACATAATTTTTTTTTCTATTTATGTTGAAAATAATTTACATTAATAAATCTTGAAAACACTGAGTTGATTGCACGTGACAATAAGGCTGAAGATAATACCTTTTTTTCTAACATTTTCATCACACTTTTGTGAGTTTTTATAAGCTAATCACCAACCTTTTTCCACAGTGGCACCTGAAAATTTTATTGTGATGTAGCAGCAACGGATTAAATAGTATTACACTTACATCTAGGCCTGTAACACTCATTTTGTATTCACTGAAAATGATGTTTCAGAGGTATGCTTGATGAGTACCGTTTCAAAATTTTCAGCAAGATGTAACCAAAATGAATCCTTTTCATATGATAAGTTTCTTGATGAGGTTTTTTTTTGTTGTTTTTTTTTGTTTTGTTTTGTTTTGTTTTTTTCAGTGCTTAAGAGCTAGGACTTGAACTGCTTTCTAGGACAAGTCTGGAGAATGGCCAGCTCTTCACTTTGCTTTCTGACAAATAACCAGTGGCAGCATTTAACAGGTGGACCTACACATTACAAATGGGACAGCAGGGACAAATGGGTCAAACTCACCTGAGTAGGACTGTCTGCATTGTCCTATCTGACATTTCTCATGTTAGTTAAATCCCGTGCACACTATATATTTTTCCTTAAGGCCAAGGTTCATTCAATCTTAAAAGTATGAGTGCTTAAAGATACTTAGCTGTGACAGCTGTTCTGGATTACAAAGTAAATGGACTTGGACAATTTCAGTCAGCCTCTCATAAGAAATGGCAAATAAAAAAAAACACCACTTTTTCAGATTTATCGTGAGAAGAAAAAAAGAAAATAAGAGTTGAAAGGGATCTCAACAGGCCACAGTCTCTTCATCCCTTTCACCTACCCCAAAATAGGACAATTTACACCTAAACCACTTCTGAGAGATGCTTCTGAGATTTAGACCTAGAAGCTGACATTATCAACAGTTTCCTAGTCTCTCTGTGCTGGTATGCATATCAGCACTTAATAAGCCTACAGTCACAGAGGTTTTACTTTTTTTCTGGTGGCTAGTCTACCTCTCTCTTACTGAAATATTAATCATTTATTTATTGTCCCAGTCCCAACAGACAAGGCTCTTCCCGTCTTTTCTTCAAAAGCACTTTGAAAACTTATTTCCCCACTCAGTTTGTCTCTTCTCAGGTATCAAACCTAATATTTTTTATCCCTCCTTAGTGTTCAGCAAAAGCCAATCTCTCTACTGTATTAGCACAGCCAACGAGTGGGGAGAAGAGTTTACAGCTAGAAGATGGCAGGGGTTGCCCACTGATCTCATTACCTCTTGAAGAACAAAGCTAGGCTCAGCATACAAATAAATGACGTGTCCAAGAAATCATCTTAAGAGCCTGGTGCCTCATTTGCCACCACAGCTCTTCTGTGTGGCATCTGACATGGTTCTAACCTGGAAGCTGACCTGTATGCTTTGAGTCATACATGGATCAGGATACACAGAGCAGTTACCTCGACTGCTAGCCATGAGTTTTCTTTGATCACTCTTGCTCCTCGGTATTTATTTCTACAGATCTGCCATACCATTTATGAAGTTTGTTGTCCACAGTGTTCTTCCCTTAAGGTCTTATCAGAAGAATAGAAATTAGTTTTCATACAAAATTCCTTTAAACATGCTTTCACAAACACATACCTTTACCAGCACATAGTCACTTGGTCATTAGCTACAATTTCTAGAGACATTACTTATGAACAACTGCCATTACTGCCATCACTGCCTCATATTTACACTAACAATTGCTTTTGCATGTGATACTTAAAGCTTATTTATTTGTTTTCTCAGAACATTTCACCAAATTGCTAAAAACGTATGAATGCCAATCATGTATCCAATCTTTTATAGAATTACAAATTTAATATCTGAATGTGAAAAGAAACACAATTGAAGAATATCTTGTATCCACATGGTTTCAGCAAGAAAAAGTATATATTCTGCCTCTTGACTGAGATGATTAGGAGATATCTGAGATATCAAAGGGCCTAGGGTTAATACATCCTGCCACTTAGCATCATACTTTGGACTGTACTTAATGCACACTTTTGCTTCACTGTGGAGTATGCTGGAACATTCTCCACTTAATGAATTATACACTGTGTAATTCCTCATTCATCACTACATCTGTAGATATATACAAAACAAAATTATACATATTTTTGATTGCAATTCCAGCAATACCTGGCGGGTAGAAAAGCATAACCACTTCTTTCATTATTACAGGAATACAAAAGCTCACACATCTCATCTGAAGGTAATTTCACAGTTACCAGTCATGGTTTCAGTACAAGTAGTTGAAACCAAAAGGTCAGTCTAATGCCAACTGGCACTGTGTCTAACACTTCTCAAAACAAAGCTAGATGCAATTTCAAATGAGGACAGTGGCATAACAGTAGTATAACATACAGCTTGTATTCAAGCAACATCTGAAGATACTTTTCAAAAATTAAATAGATCAATTACTACCTAAAAATCTAAACTAAACCAGTACTTTATCTATCTATCTTTCTATCTTTCTATCTATCTATCTATCTATCTATCTATCTATCTATCTATCTATCTATCTATCTATCTATCTATCTATACCTTTCCATAAGGGAAGAAGGAAATTGAAACACTGTATATTACTATGCCTGGAATATTTTAAACAACTCTGTTAAATAACTGTGCATGAAAATAAAACCAATTTTATAGAATATCCACTAGAAGAATGAGGAAAATGGACAACCTACCATGTCAGAATGAGGTTGCAAGGCCTACCAAAACAAAGACTCGAAGTTCACAATGTGCTTGGTCTAACATGTTTTAACAATAAACAGGAAGAGTGAGAATGACTACATGAGCTAGATCATGTTATCAGTAAAACTAAATTGGAATGTATTTAGTCTGCAAATGTGAATATGGCTTACAGTCATCAAAGGAATGAAGTTCTGCAATGCCTTTCAAATTTGAGATGAAGTATGATTATTTTAGTAGAGAAATTGTGTACACATGGCTGTACACAATATGAGTCTCATTTCCTGTGTTCTTAGAACAAAAGATAAAAGCTCAGAGAACACTTTACACCTGTGATGTTCAATAATGCCAAATTTGCAAGGAAGGAAGAAAATATGGGAAACAGGGAGGGAACAAAAAAAAAGCTGGCAGAAGTCCCTAATTAGTAAGAATACTACCCTCACAACATTATACTTTATCAAACAAACATTTCTCCTTATCCAACTCGATCGTAAGCTTATGGATGTCTTTGAAAAAGGTTAGTGAGAAGCTCTGCAACATCATTAAACTGCCATTAATGGATACAGTGGAAAAAATGAATTTAGCCTTGGTGAAAGACGAAGACTAATGGATTTGTTCAGCCTAATTTAAGAAATACTTTTAGTTGGAGAAAACAGTCAAAAGACCAGAGAAATAGTGCAATTGTAAGCCTACCAGAGGCTACATAGGGGTCTGCACTACATATTATGTATTCCCAGCACTGTTTGAAATCATAGCCTACTGTTGGATGGTAAAATCATATTTTGCCAACTGCAGTTTGCCAGAATATTGTGAAGACTGACACTGTGTATGGACTTTACTAGATATAATCATGCCCTACATCACCTTGAGATTTGCTCACTACAGTGAGCTCTATTCATGGTATTTCTCATTGAGATGAAGACTTTCTGCAAACTCACTGTTTTCCACAAATGCTAAAGATTAAATAATAGTCAAATAATAACTAATATCCAGCATAACATTCTTGATTTTCCAATCAATCTCTGCTTGGCTTTATGGATCACTATTTAAACCCTTGTTGAACTGCTGCTATAAACATTATCAATTGGATACAACTGTATGTCTTTATTTGTTTGTTTATGTGATATTTAAAAGTAAAGACAGTTTGGACACACGTCTATAAAAGTTATCTAGGGAGTCCAAAAAATACTTTGGCATATAATGTTAGTTCTTATAAATCCAAATGCAACCATAGAAAGTGGATAAAATTGAAAACTAAATAGTATATTATTTAGAATATATATATAAAATAGTATATATTTAGGAATAGTATATTTCTAAAACGGCATGTAAATGGCACTACTATCTCAGCTTTTATGTTGTATAAAGGCAAGTATTTCTTACAATCAAGACTGTTACACAATCACATCAGTGAAAAACTTCAGTGTGAATTATACATTTTCAACAACTGCAGCAGTGCTTAAGATGCTGCCTTTTCTTATGCATATTTGTTATGTAAAAAGCATAAATACTTTGCCCATTTATATGCTGAGAATTCGTGACAGTAGTGCCAAAAAGTCTGCAACAACAGCTTCCAAAGAATCCATGAAACCCCATTGGAGCCTACTAACTTCTACAAGACATGCTATGTGGACCTGACACTTTTCAGTTGAAGGCGTTGTACCTCTGCAGTGATCTTTTTGTCAAGAGCATTGGGAATGAACTGTAAAAGTGCAACAACTAGGGTTGGAATAATGTAAAGAAGAAATAGCAACTACTGATCCAAAGTAAGACATGTAACATTTAAGAAGCTAAGGAGGAAATGATAAAGTACTGGAACATCAGTCTTGAAAGGTAAGGAAATTGATGAACCAGAGCAAAATGTAACACAAAAAAATGGATTGAAAAGTGAAGTAATGCAAAATAAAAAAAAAAAACAACAAAAAAACAGGAGAAAGTAAATATTCAGGAAAATACTCAAGTGAAAACATCAGTTTATTTTTCCAGTAGCACCTACATGTGATTGGCTCTGTATGAATTACTGGGAGGCACAGTCACAAGTCAGGAGTTCAGCTGCATAATCCATAAAATCAGTAAAGATGAAACAAAAACAAAACAAAACAAAACAAAAAAAAAACAATATGGTAATAAAACAAGATAATAATGTGCTGTTTTGTTGCTCTAGCCTGTCACTTTCAGTTGCTTTCTAGTGCTATGCAAAGGCAAAATTATTTCATTGCTTATTCCAACAATGGAGCTTCTTTCAATGGGAACATGCTCAGACAAAAGCTGCAGCCTTTAAGATCCAATGCTTAGCAGTTACTCTTTCCACATAAAAATAAAAATCAATTGTTGTCGAAGTCTTTTTGTCCATCACCTTTATTCCTTAAGACTTATGAATAAAACTGTGTGAAATTATATTAAACAGACATTAAAATATCATGTGATTAAGTGAAACGTTTTTGATGAACAAAGATACCCAGAAATACTGCAATTGTTACTGCGTTCATTTGCTTAATTACACGCTTCTCATCTATTTAATAATTCTTATTGATGCGTTTCAAGAGTTTATTTTCTTGACTTATGTAAGAAGTATAAGTCTCACACAATGAACAGGAGAGTTGGATCATAGCAGTCTCCTAGAACAGAACAAGCCTCCAAGGTAAATGCAAAGAGATCATGAAATGGGATAATGCAGCGATAGCCAAAAAAAAAAAAAAGGAAAAGGAAAGACAGGGGACTGGAACATTATGAAGTTAAAGAAACAAGGGAATGAAAGGGATTAAAACTGGAATGATAGGTAACCTACTGTAAGTGGTGTGAAAGCTTAACAGTGGGGGACTGGAATAATCAGATATGGGAACGACCTGACAATGGAATGCTTTCAAACCGAAGCACCTCAAAAGTAAATGATCTTACAGCAGAATAATCATATTTGCCTCTGGGAATAAAATTTAAAGATAAAAAAGTTTGAAGAAAAAAAAAGAAAGTTTGATGATTATGCAGATAGAATTGCAAAGAGAAATGATCCAGTCAGGGCAGGAGTGAGAAAGGTAAAGGAGAAGAGCTGGGAATGACCGCAAAATACAAAGGAAAAGGTGACTGAAACCACAGATGGCTGGAACTCATCTCTCCACAGACCAAACTGGAGATCATAGAATCAGAATCCTTAGAGTTGGAAGGGACCTTTAAAAGTCATCTAGTCCATCTCCTCTGCAATGAACAGGGACATACACAGCCAGACCAGGTTGCCCAGGGCCTGATCCAGCCTCGCTCTGAAAGACTCCAGGGATGAGGAATCCACCACATCTCTGGGCAACCTGTTCCAGTGCCTCACCACCCTTCAGTAAAAGGCTTTTTCCTTATATTCAACCTAAATTTACCCTCCCAGAGCCTGAAGCCACTTCCCCTTGTTCTGTCACCTTCCCTTCAGACCCTTCTAAAGAGTCTGTCCCCTTCCTTCTTACAGCCACTCTGTAGATACTGAAAGGCTGCTATAAGGTCACCTTGGAGCCTTTTCTTCTCCAGGCTGAAAAGCCTCAGCTCTTTCAGCTTGTCCGTGTAGGAGAGGGGTCCTATCCCTTGGCTCATTTTTGTGTCCCTACTGTTTTCAACCTTGAGACTACATTTTCTCAGTGCAAAAATTCCCTAGTTTTCCAATGACTAATTTCTTTTTTTCACCCTTAACAGCCTTACAGTTTTCATTTTTGCCTTTTTTTTTTTTTTTTTTTGGAGGGGGGGAAGGGGAGGGGGGGAAGGGAGGAGGGATGGATGAATTTGCCGAAATACGAATGTGTGGACAAGAGATACTCTAAATGCTCTGGTAGTATTCTGCCACCCTGGTCCATGCCAACTGCTTCAAAAATGAAGCAAAAAAATAGCATTCAGTATTGATTTAAACAAAAATTGTTCAAAAGTGATTGCTGACAACTGCTATTAGAGGAAACTGGAATTTTGAACAGACTATGTTCAGAATAAGTAACATATTTCCTCAGTGAAGAAGGGAATGCGTGATGTCCACCTAACATGGAGCTATCAGGAATTAGATCTGAAGATTAATCGAAGACCAAACTTGTATTTTGAATGCAACACAGAAATTAAATCGAGGATTTAGATTCTGCCAGTGATATGCTGCAAACTGCACCATGAAACTATAATCTTTCATCAGATTGGAAACGCAAACTGGGAGTCATGCAGAGGAAAATTTCAAATGCTGTATGTAATTAGTAACTAACTAGATGTCCTAACTACTAAGCCATAGTTACACTGATCACCTAAAACTTAGCTCTACGTCAGTATTTTTCAGTGTTCAAAATGTACTGGAAACGGAACATATTATATATCGTTACCCAAAGCAGAAACTTGAAAGCTTTTCAAGTGTCACTGCACTAAATATACTGACTGGTATTCACTGCCCTCAATCATTTTAAGGTTTAGTTGAGTTTGTATTCCTACTGCCTTTCTCCGCCAATGATCAGGAACTGTTTTCTAAGTAAGCAGATTCACTCACCTATGTTAAGATATCCACCTACAGATGGAAAGTTGATTTCTGAAACTACTCTCACTAAGCTGTTTTAAAAAACCAGATGTAAAGGACCAAGGAAAAAATTCAAAGATTGGAAGAATTTTCCCTCTTTTTAACTGCAAGTAGCTACAGGATTACAGCAACAGAAATGAATTTCTTTGATAGTGTTCTCATGTTTGAAGCATGTAAACACTATCTATTGAACATGCATGTGCAATTTTTATTATGAAAAATATATCCTTCCAAAAAGATAATATAAATGTACCAAAATAAGCAAGTTCCACTGTCACATATTTAAGTGGTAACACTATTCAATACAATTCTAAGGAGCATAGCTTCCTCCTCCAGTGGTATCCTGGTACATTTACATTCTCTTCCTTCAATCCATCAAGAAATAAGCAACATGTTGACATAATTTTCAAAAGAGACATTACAGCAAGTCCTGAGATTGCTAGTTTTGACAAATGACATATCATAGAAATGAGAGAGGAAAGCTAAAGCTTGAGATGGGGTGTAACTCAAATTATTTGCTTTTTTTATAGGCAAGAATTGCTACAATATACAGTATTTTAGCTATAAACACAGCTATAAATGCAGCCATATCTACATAATCATATGCATAGATATCTCAGTTTATCCAGGAGAGTGCCAGACAGTACACAGGATATATAAACATCTCTGCCAAACACTTAAAAAACAACTTTAATAGCAAGTGTCATTCTTTTCTGTAAAATAGCTGTTTTTAACACACATGATCTAACTCTTGTTTGCTCTTTAAAGTTTTATTGTCTTGGCATTTTATACAGGAAGAGAGCATTAGCATACTCAGGAGAACTGCTAAAAGTAAAAGGCCTCAAGCTACCCACTGCATGGTTGATAGCATAAAGCATGGGATATAAAAACTTTTGTCTGATTGCTCACTTTACTTGTTTTAGAGTAGTGTTACTCTCAAGAGCATATATTCATGTTCTTTCTACTTCAAGTTTTATTACTTCTTTTGTATTATTTAATACATCTAAAGACACTTCCAAAAGACAAATTTTTCCATTTTGAAAAAGTAATGGTTTGGAACCTGATAAAATACATTAATGTTCACAGTGTATTATTTTCAAAAGTAAGTAGAATAAATGTGCAATAAAACAATTAAATGCTGGACAATAAACATTTCTATGTGATCACAGATATATTAACATGACAAACAAAAGAAGATAAGACCAGCAATACGTTTCCCTTAAAAAAGGTCAGATCAAAATGGATTCTCCACACGACAGACAGTGAGTAAAAAGAGACTTTCGTCTCAGTTATTGCTACTGCTAAATATTCCACTCCAGAAATTAAAATTAACATTAAAAATGTGAGAGAGAAAACGGAATGAAAAAAGGCAAACTGGATCAGCTACTTTAAAAACAGAGACCGTAACTGTATACACACATTAAAAATCATCCTACATTAAACTTAAATCTAAGTCTACTTAGATATCACACTGCTAATTATTATATAAATAACCTGGGAAACAATACCTCCAAGATAGATGTTTTACTATTTAGTAAACAAGAAACTGCCACGTTTGACACCACTGATTAAGGCCAGGCATTTCTAAAGCTTCAGACACATTTCTGAAATCCACAATACATCAATTTTTAATACTTCCACTCTCTCAGCTCCATTAAAAAGATGGTAGGGGAAAGATTTTAGAGTAATTAATGATATAGTTAGCTGCTAAATATTAATAGGAATCGTAGTCTTGCATAAAATATAACATATAAACCTTGCCAATACAGACGCACCAGTAATTAAACTTGAATATGTAATTACACTGATTTATAAGACAGGCAAAAAGTTACACTTTACTGGCTTCTATGTAAACTGTGGGCAACAGTTAAACTTTGCATTTTACGGTTTATGTAAATGGGCAATATCTCCACTACAGTTCATAAATGGTTTAGAGACTCAGTTAAAAATTACAACTAATGCCAACATGCACGTTCTGACTGTACCTTATAAACCAAGCTGTGAAAATGACAACAGAGACCAGCTTCCCATCGCATACAGTGCTTGCAAGCAAGTTGAAGAGGTTTGGAAAACAAACAGAAAAGCTGAAAACCAATCTTACTACAGAGTAAATGAAGAAGCATCAATTTAAATGCTTTAATATAAATGTTTAGTTTCAAACATTCAGTTCCAGATGTTTCACTTACCCTCATTTCAAAGCACTTTTAAATAACACTGGGTCTCAGACTAAGGCATTCTTTCCTTGGAAGAACACTAACTGCACTTACATGTGAGGCTGAGGAGAGCAGCCCGGGCTGCTGTTTCCATTACTGTCAATGTGATCCAGCGAACCATTGAGATCTTCATGGACTGCCTGCAGTAAGCCACTGGATGCGTTATTTATCAATCCTGGGTTACTAAGCAATGGTAAACTACTCTCTGCCAGTGCAGCCTAGCAAAATGAAGAATAAAAATAAAATTCTCAGTTTGCACATGTACAAACCACCTTTAAACATTCACACACATACAGACGCACACAAACAAAGCAGCTCATTTTTTGGTAGCTGTAGAGGTCAGAAGGATTTTGTGCATTTTCCAGTTATTTTCATATTCAGACTGTAACAGAACCTCCATTTCTGGTTTACTATTTCTCTTACATAGATTTCATTATTTTCCATTATTAACTATGCTCTGATATTCATAGCACTTTTCTAGTTTTACATCATTTTCTGACTTTGAATTACGCTTAACCCCTATGCCCTTCCACACAATGTATGGTTCCTTTATAATGCAGGCAGCTGCTATACTTTAAAAAATGACCAGAACTTAACTCAAAATAAAAAAGTCCTGACATTTGCCTCTTCTGCATAAAAATTATATATTATAATTAAACTTTAAAGTTTTTGCCATGAGCACCATGTTCCCCAACACTAGGATGTGAAATCATTTATGACAGCTTGGATAAATATTAATGCATATCCACATGCATTTGCAAAAGCTTCTATCAATCTAACATTTGCAGCAAAACTGAGTGTTCCAGATTTTGCCACAGGGTGTCCTTCTTGCTTCTCCACATCAAAAGTAGCATGAATAAGAACAAGTACTTCTTGCAGTGCTAGGTAACACAACTAACTTGGAAGATAAACCCAACTATTTAGGTTGACCATAACATAGACGTAAACATAAATGCAAGTTACTCTATATCATAATATAACAGGAAATAAAAGAAATAAGATACTTCATATTAATGTGTACAAAGAAAGAATAATTTAGGTGTGTTTTGTTTGTTGTTTTTTTTACCTGCAAGCTTGCATTAAGAGCTGCTCCATAGCCTAAGCTGGTGGGTATGTTTTTCACTAATGTTGGGCTTCTGAAAATAAACAATTTTTCAAAGTTTAAAATACAAGCAGACATCCTGACTGGCTTGCTGGGTTAATGAATTGGTTTTTCAGCACAGAAAACATGAATTTTAGAAGGAAGAATGAAATGAAGCTGTGGGTGAAGGGGCTCAACCTGGCAGAGCACAGTGATTTACTTGTATCAGAAAAGCAAGCGCTTTGTTGTAATTAGACCCACGTGAAAATCTGCTCCAAGAGCAGGGCCATGGTGACTTGTAAAGGTTTTGAACTTGCAGAAAGAATTTGACAGAGATAGCTTTAAACTCTGTAGAACACCTGCCTCGGCTGCGCTTGCCGTGTCAGTTGGTTATGGTTTTCTGAACTAACACTGATACGCATCTGAATGCATTACATACAGCTCCTCTAAGGCGCTGAACAAAAAGATGCTTCTCCACACTTCAAAAATCTGGGGAGGGCACAACAACATATAAATAAAGGTAAATGAACGATGCAGTGAATCAGTTAGCTTCCCATCAAATCAAACACACTGTATTTGAAATGGATTGAAAATATCGCATGCTGTATCACTGTAAGATTATGTTTTCAATAAAACGGAGGTCTCAGAGGGCCCCAGAGGTCAGCTGGGTGGCTGTTTACAAACAGATCCATTACAGAAAGAGAATACCTTCCTGCACAGAAAAACCTCCAGCTTTCCTCTCTGCACCTTTGGTATTCTGAGTGGTTTTATCAAAACTAATTATATACTCTAAAGGAATAAAAAGCATCCACAGAACCAGTCATACTGACATGGGATTAATCTGAAAGTAGGGCAGTAAGCATGCCAAAGGTCCTCCTGTGAAGGCTTCTCATGAATACTACCCTCATCAAGAAGATATTTTTGAGGTCAGTACTGTAGTGCATGATACCTATATTCCAAAATGACCTTGAACGACTCCCTACTTCTGTCAAAGGTTTACAGTGAAAACAAGCGAGCATGAAACTCTAACACATGGTCAACATATGTACACAGGACTATTTTTAATATATAGTAGAAGAACTCATGGTAGATGGAATTAAAATGACAAACATATGGTGAAATACACTGGAAAAACAAAACCATTATCGCTTTCCTCTGAAGCGAACTATATGGGAAAGTAAGGCAGGCAAGACTGTACAGAAAACAGCATTTATAAAAACAACAACAACAACAAAAACAAACACAAAAGAAATGTTAGCTCACTGAAGAGATTGCACCAGCATAGCTATTAGCTTGCTACATATTCTCCACATAAGTGCTTGCTTTGTCTGTCAGTTGTAGTACACAGAGGACTCACTCAGGTTACAGAATTACAGAACTCAGTTGAACAAAACCAGCCACCAACGTACCCCGTTATCTTTTGTGACCTTCGCTTCTGGTACTCTACTTCATCCACTGTCCATACTGCTCCTTTAACATTTTCTACTCGAACAAAACACTTGTGCAGGCTAAGATTATGACGCACTGCATTCTAAATCAGACACAAAAGGGGGAAAAGGTAGTAAAATTAATACAATTTAAGAAGGCAGCCTATGCAGTACACTTTGTTAATCTTCTTACTCTAAATCATCATGAAAATCTCAATTTAGTTTAAGTATTAAATGCAAAATATGTATAATATTGTAAACCCCAAACTTACAAATTACTGGAATCTGCAGTTTGAACTTGGTGATAACAGAACCTTCCAAGCTATTTTAATAATAGCTGTGTCAAAACCTTCCTTTCATTGAACTGGTCTAAATTGCAATATCTGTACAAATTACAGTATCTTTGAAAATGCCAGAACAATTAGGTCAGCTCTGTTGTGTCCCTGATCAAGCACTTGGGGATGGTTGAAATGTCCAAAGGAACCAGTCCTGCTTGAGGTATTAAAATGCTAAAAAGGCTACAGTGACAAGTGTTAATTTTGCACAAAGCTTTATGCAAATAAGCTCAAAGGCATTCTTTTCATCCCTATAATAACGAAATGACAGAGTTTGTTTATTCTGTATTATTAGATGACATATGCAAGTTACTTTGCAATACTCTCTCTGCACAATAGAACACACTTAGGCTTTTTAAAAAGATTTTCTCACTAAAGTTCTTTTATTTTGTTCTTTTTTTTTTTTAACTGTGACACAGAAATTGAATTGAAAGTCTTTCCTATAACCTGACTGTACATTTTCTCAGCCGCAATTGTGCAAACAGATGTTGTTGGCTGCTTTGTATTGGAGTAATTACTCAAAATTAACATTTTTAAATCAAATTAAGTCATTCTTAAAATTTAAACTATAATAAATATACAGCAGACAGCGTAATTTACTTTGAGTATTTTCTATAAATCAAATTATAAATCTAAGCAAATATTTCTTCCTGTCAAGGTAAACTGGCACATAGCTATCAAGTACAGCTAGTAATGACCTAATTCTTATTTTACGAATATAAAACAAAGTAATTTTGATGAAGATTTCTTTCTATTTGCACAAAGACAAGCTTCTGGCTTGCTTTAAGAAAAGAATTCTTAAAATAAAAAAAAAAAAAAAAAAAAGAAGAGGGGGGGAGCATAAGCAGATCTAGCATCTGACCTGAAATCCAAGGATTTGATTGATCTTAATGCCCATGGCTCTGAATATGATAATTTTAATATTAATGAGCAAATGAGCAGTTTTATTATGCATGCGATATAGTTAGAACTAATAAGCTGTTCAGAATGAGTTTTGCTGGATCCCCGAGCTGTGGAGATGAGACCAAGCTAAGATATTAAATCACCTTTCATTTCTTTTAAAATTTCTTTCAGTAAATCAAATGACGAAGCATTCACTACATTCTCTAATGAGTAACAAAAGAAAACGTAAATCTTAAACATAAATATTACTTATTGAAAAAGCTCTAAACCATATTTTCTACAGATTACCTCTGACATTTTCATCTTATAAAATACATATCAAGTAACCATGCATAAATAAAACAATTACATTCATTTACAGTACAGTACCGCGTACGGTAGCAACTAATAACATCTAAACATTTTGTAAATTAAAAGCATTCTGAGCTTCACACCCATATATCTGTAATCGCTCGCCAGATTAATTTGCATTTTAAATCCAAATTAATTCACTTTAGCATATCTCACAGTCTAAAATTCTTAGTATGCTGATGAGTGCTTTGCTGCCTCTATTCTTCTCAGCTACAAACATTTTCCCCCTTTTGTACCAAATGGCTTGTGGCTAATTGATGTTTCTGACTGCTTTTTGAAATGAAAATAAAACAGTTCACTTAGTCTGTGCTGAGTGCCCTTATCTTTCCAGACGTTGCTCTTTTTCCAAAAATAGATGCACAGAACTAACGTTTTTTTAGCTCCTTGTAGGATCCAGACAATGAAGTTGTTTGGACAGGGATATAGATGAACCCTTTTGTCTAAGTAAATAAACTGCATTTATGTTCTGACAGGATAATATTCACTTTACTTTCTTTTAGTTCCAGCTGAGTAGCCATGGCCCTCACTCCTGTGGCAGCTTCAGTCTGTATGATGAGGTATGATGTGTACAAAAGGCACAGACCAAGACAAAACCTACAGCCTCCATTTGTTGCACAAGGCAAACAGACATTTTTCAAACTAATTAGCCAATAATATGCAAGAGAAAAAGTAATATAGTGCGACTAACAAAGGTGTTGATGATTGAGTGCTCACACTGTAATTAGTGTGTCAGGCCCTCATTTCTCTGCCAAGCCTCAGCTATTAATTGCACCAAATTAGAAAACTATATCAGAGGCAAAATTATTCTTTCACTTGTCATTTTGAGAGAGGGAATTCATTCCATTCAAGAGGCAGGTTAAAAAGAGGGGAAGCAGATACTAATCTGCTTATGTCATGTAAATAAATGTTCCTTGTGCTATCTGTAAGGAACTAAGCGAGGCATCTTTAAACTGCTGGCAAAGAAGTTACCTTCCAAGTTGCTGCATTACGCCTGAAGTAAGCAAATGTCCGTGTAAACCAGCTGTAAATTTCATTAAGTGTTAACTGCCTGTCACTCGATTCCATGATAGCCTGAAATGAGACAAGATACATAGTGACATAAAATAATGGTTTACTAACTAGGCTGGATGACACTTTCTCAACCAAGCCTTACTTTAAGCATTAATGAATTTTAATTTAATCAAGGAAACTTGATTTTCTCTCTGCTTACCTGCCTTATGAGAGTTGCATAAGTAAATGGAGGTCTGACATCTGCATTTTTATAAAATTCATAGTTTGGGGCAATTTCTGTAAAATAAAACCACACAAACTGGACATTAATCTTACAGGTATTCTGCACTGTATGGAACGATTGACAACGTTTGCTATGTATTCACAGATTTCAAAGGAACAGTTTAGTCAGGAGCACACAAAGGGCCACAGTCAAATTACTCTGAAGTCTTTTCTGTGCACCTCGATGTAAAAGTGCAAATGAAGCATACCCCGATCAGTGCAATGTGTGCCACGAGGGGTGTACCCAGACATCCAGCATGCTTCCAGAAGCAAGACCCTTTGAAAACTTACAATCTGAGTGCTTTTTTTTTTTTTCATGTGCTTGTACAGCATCAGTCAGCCACCTCCTTCCCTGCCCTATTTTTTTTTTCCCCAGCTACGTATAATATTCCTTTGTGAAATTTCTCTCCGGCTAGCAGAGAAACGGGAGACTAATACACGTACGCAGAATTAAATACGGTTAGCACAGACTGATGACAGCTAAAGCAGTATACGTTGTCACTAATACCAAACCTTTTCACATATTAATATCTTACACTAAGAGAAGACATTTTCAGAGCTTGTTTTCCTTTCCTTTTTTTTTTTTTTTTTTTTTGTTATAAACATTGGTGGAAGAAATTAAGAGCTGAAAAGCAGAATCTCTCAAAGTCATCAGCGGTCAGTGCTTCTTTGACATCCACAATTTGCCTCTACAGTGTTTTAAGATTTTGTGTAAATTCTGAGAAAAGCAGGACAGGAGTACAGAACCAAAGCACCCTACCTGATGACATGGGAATGTTGTATTTGTCTGAATGTCGTCTTCGAATGGCTCCCACATTGGGTACACTGGCTGGGGTGATGACGGAGGCTCCCTGGGTAATTGGGGTGACTGGGGCCGTTGGCGTTGTGGGAGTTTGAGGTAAGCTCTGTGGGGATGTCTCCAACATGTTCTTAGACATGGTGACACTAGACACCAAATTTAGCTGTCGAAACCCGAAAGGAAAGTAAAGCAAAAAGAAAAAAAAAGGAGAAAAAGGAGAGAGAGAGTTAAAAAGGTTTGACAAATGAGAGTGGATTCACTTCTACAGCTGTGTTGCCACTAATAAGCTGCAAAAGGAAGCAGCCAATCTCAACTAATTACAGGATGAAATTGTATCATAAGAACTCTAATTAGAGGATGCTGTTAGAGGTTATCTAATAATCTGCTGCAATGTTACTTAGGACTAACTCCTTCTAGTACTACCAGACTTCACAGAAAGTATGTCTGCGTGCAACAGAAACTAGCTGGTGATAATTTAGGTCTGTTGTAAAACAGATCCAGCTCCTGCTGAAACAACAACAACAACAATAAATGTAATAAAAGATGTTAACATTCGCACAAACACAACTTAAAATAAGTTGCTATTCTGATGCTGCCAGAGTGGGTTTTTTTCCCTCCATTTTTTTTTTTTTTTTTCCCCCAGTCCCAAATCTC
>NW_027072034.1:135749257-135774257 GCF_038088225.1 Cyrtonyx montezumae | reverse complement strand
GAATCACTTGGTGTTAACACTGACTTTTTCCAGACTTCTACAATACTTTCGTGCACGAATTCAGCTCAAGAGCTGACCTGTAGACTGAGACTGGACAAAGCAAACCGTCCTGTAAGTAATTCAAAACCACGGGAAGCTATCTGTGTAACTGCGGATATTCCGTGTGTACGGGCTAAAATTTGGTCTGTGAAACTTTAATTAAAAGAGCATTTGAGGCAGAGGATGGGAAAAAGGTTTCTCCTTTGGCTTTGTACTTCGTGTGTGCTGTTTTAGAGACAGGCTATTTGCAATGATGTAAATACGTAACACAAAACTAACAGTCCTGTAATTCTTATAAAAGAAACTATGGCTTTGCCTGTGTTTGTAAAACTTCCACTTCAAGGGAAATGACAATAAATGACATTGGTTTACTTTCCCCTCATTGCATTGTGTTTTCAGTATTAAAACATGAGAGAATCTAATGGCTGGCCTTAGCTGAAAGAAGAACAAGTACTCTTGCATGCACAAAAACAGTGAAGCGTCATACACCACAAGGCAAGAAAGTCAAAAGGTGTTTGTTCTTTTTAAACCAGGTATCACCACAAACTGGAAAAACAATCTCAGTTCCTCCCTGCATCCCTTAGGCTCTTCTGCACTCTTCCAAGAGGACCTGGAGTCCTGAGAAATGCCCTCCTGCAGCGAACCACATGATGTGAGCATCCCACACGGACATTCCAGGGTGCCAAGCCTCAGTACCAGGTAAATGTTGTTTCAATTACTGGAAGACCCCACAAGGTACTTGGTGCTTCTTCAGAAAGGTGGATGGAACGTCACACATGCAGTGTGCTCTAATGGTTGGAGCTGGATCCGGTCACCAGAGTGACACAGTTCAGGCTGCAGGGTTGCCTGGGGACAAACCTCCCTGAAGAACTCAAGTGGGTCTGACATTAGCCTGTCTTCTTCCAGAAAAAGGCCTCCCCAATTGGGCAGGGACTTCTGCTACTCCAGCAGCACAGTACAGGCATGCATCCAGTCTGAAGTGGGGGGAAGAGGTCCTGACTCAGGATTTCAAGGAGAGAAGAGAGCTTGGATCCAGTCCTTGCTCCAGGGACAGTATTTTTCATTTGTGATGAATGGCATAAGGGTCTTAGATCAAGCAAAATACTGTAGACAATACTGATGTTAGATAATTATTGCATAATTCATAAGGTGAAAAAATCTTAAAGTAAAAAAAAAGGCTCATTTATGAATATCAATAAATTTAATGCAAGAAACATACAGCTTTAAGCCACAATTATTAAGGCAAATGTTTTCAAGTTAGTTCAGATTAATAGTAAATAAGTAATAGGACGATACATCCGTGTAACAAACCTGTATTTCTAACTGCTGAACCACTTGCATTTGCACCCGACACTGAGCAGTGCTTCTGTCATCCAACGCATGTTCATTGTTAAGGTGCCTAGGGAAGAAAGAGAACACTAATAAGACAGTGTTAAGATCAGGAAAATTTCTTTATGAGTCCATTTTTCTCTCCTGTGCATATGGCCCCCATTAGTTTCAGTGGGAGTTATGCAAAAAGATCTAGTTAGAACATGCCTTAGATACAACAATACGAAGTAACAAAACTGATTATTTCATTTAGTTCCACAAACTTTCTCTGTGATGACTGCCAGATGCCCAGTTCCCATCTCCCAGATCACAGAAGCCATCTAAAAGCCTACATAAGCTGGTTGTCACTGAGCTGTTCTGCTGCAGATGAACAACCATTATATGCTTCTTCAAATGATATAATTGCTTTTAGGCTGCTTGAACTACTTTGAATTAATGTAGAATAGTTTAGATTTCTCTTTTTCAATCATTAAAACATAAGCAACAACAGAACGTCCTTTCCCCTCCCTAGAACAGAGCCAAGAATGACAGAAACCAAAGGGGAACATCCCTGATTTTCACTGAAGGTTCCAGAAGCAGCCTCTGAAGGTGATGGCAGTTATCCATGATCTGAGGAACAGTGAGCAATGTAAAGGCATGAGAAGGAACAACTACACACCTTCCACACACAGCAAGGCTCCTGGGGGAGATTCAGGCTACGCAATCGTGCCAGCTTAGCAAAAAAACCCACACTACAGCAGGGAAGGAGAACCACGGGGGGTGGGTATCTGTATATAAAGTACAGCCCACACCTGAATGGCTGTGTGTCACAGGATTCAGTGGGGCATATACAACTTTACACAGCTCATTCAGCCCTGTTTTTTTTTTTCTTCTGAAGCACAGTGACTTCTGTTTGTTCTCTTTCTTCCAGGATCAAAGGAACCCCTCATGGAGCTTTAACAGTGGGTTTGCCACTCTCCTGTGAGACAACTTGAGGATTGGGCTGAGGAAGAAATGGGAGCAAAGGAGTTCTACCTCTGAATGTGGATTTAGTGGCTACTTCCCTGTTTTCAAGAAGAGGTAAGTTCTGTGGGTTCACTGATGATCTTGCAGCTATAGAACTACATGCCATTTTTACCACTAGGAAATACATGTAAGTTGCTCTGAAAGTAATGCCTCCTATTTATTTCCATGGAAACAACAACAGCTACAAAAAGCATAATACTACTACTTGATAGAACAAATTCTTGGCTACAGAACACTATTTTTGAACATAGTCAGCACCATTAGCCATGCATTTTTGCCAGCACTGAACGAGAGCCTGCATTCCACACTTGGAACAATCTGCACCAGCACAGGTGACCCACAGGTTGCTGCCTTAAGGAATGGAGGAATTCAGTGACACACCTCTGCTCTATAAGCAATTCAGTGTCAGACACCATTTTGTAAGACTACCCCTCAGCTACCACCTGTTGCACAGCACCAACAAGTAGTTGGTGGGAAGTTTCAGCCTCTACTGCCATACCACCAACACAGGCAGACAGAATAACACAGAAGGCATTACTTTTGGAGCCACCCTCAAATTTCCCCTTTTTCCTTTTTTTTAGCAGAATTATTCACAGAAGTATGTAGTGATTTGTTGATCTATCTGAAGAACGCGTATCTCAGAAAAAGTGAAGGGTGGACAGATATATTTCTTTCCCCATTATTTGTATCTTCAATTTAAATAACAACATCAGAGTTTAGGGCACAAGGATGGGGTCCGCAAGGGAGCAAAATGAGACAGGGAGGTTCTGTTGTCCTTGCAAGAGAAATGGCTGGGGAGGATGCAAGTAACTATGAAAGCTTTTGCTGATTCTTCTATTATAAAGTTGTATCCTGGTATGCTTGCTTGGCAGTTTATGTTAAAGCATCATGAAGGACAATATATCTCCACTATGCGTGACATAAAACCTGAACAGTTCTTTATCTTCAGTAGAACTCACCTCATTACCCCATGGATGCAAAACTGCACCATCGGTGTAACCAGCAGACAACTGTTCAGAATGTGCCTTTCACTTCTCATTCAAAATAATTTTCCTCTCATAGTTACACATGACAGTGTGTGGTGTGCTAACATAATTGTCCAGTGTTTTCAGTTAATTGGATACACAGTTGTTGTGACTGGAGGCAGCTTTTACCTATGTATCGTCACCACCATCAGCAGTGCACATCACCATGTTTCCACATGTGTGTGTGTGCGTGCACAGAACACATGACAGTAAGCAATGGTGTAGGATCTCCTGGCCTGAGTCTGAGGTTACTGCATTCTCATGATTATTTATTAATTATTGTAACACCATATGTTTGCATAACACCTTACAAAACAGACACAGACACAGTCCTTACCCTGAGGAACTTTACATGTAAGAGCAGGATGCACTGTGGGAAAAGGAAGTCTGGTGCAGTGTAATTTCACTATGATTACATGGTAGCTCGCAGACCGCAGCCTGTTCCTTGAGAGTTAACACAGTAATCTTCAGAAAGTGGGAAGAGATGTGCACCCCGTATGCCACTCTTTCACATCTCGTGACTGCCTCTGCTGTGCATTTTGGAGACAAGTTATTTTACGGAAACATTAAGAGTGTAAAAATTGTTCTAAGTATTATTTTTCCCTCAGTCTTATTTTTTTATTTTTTGCCTGTGAAGTAGGCTTATTTATCATGCATGTACAGGCAATGTAGGGAAAGAAAATCAAGAACTAATGCATTTTTTAAAACCTCTAAGATAACTTTTCTCTGTATAAAGCTGTTGTAGTTTTAGGGTCCAGTGTGCTGCAGTCTGCCAAAAAAGACGCACATTCTTTCCTCCAGAAAGCTGGGAACTGTTCCCAAGTGTTGTATTTTTTTGACGTTGTTTCTTGCCATGCCTTTTAAGTTATGTGAAAGTTGTGCTGGTCAGCTTTCATACTTCATCAACATACTCCCAATCTTCTATCTTGTCTGCATCCTTTACTAATCTCATGTTAACTTGATTTACAATTGAGAAAAACACTGGTTATTTTTTTAAGGGGAGGAAATATTTTGGAGGACTGCAAAGTGTTCCTGAAGAGATGAATTATTGGTTTGAAAACGTGAAGCAGACTGTGCAACGCATACACAGCCTCTTTCATTATTTTGCTGTTTATTCAGTTGTTGAAAGAAATCAGGATTTTCTCCTGATTACATTTGCAGTGTATTAGGAAGTAACAAGGCAAATTATGAACTACACAAAGCATCTTAAAGCAGACTGCAATTAATGTGTTATTGATAAGAAACAGTGCAGCATGTTTTAAAAGAGATAGGGAATTATATACTCTAGGAATGCCCTGGAATGAAACTCAAAAGTTTTTACTACTGTTTTTCCTGTTGGTTTTTCTTTTTTTGTTTGTTTTTGGTTTTTTTTTTTTCAAACAATTCAGATTCTGCAATGCAAAAGATACTACACCATTAGAGAGAGAAGAGAGAGTTTCAACAAAAATTCTGGTGGACATTAACCTCTATCAATTAACCTCTATACAACTCGGCACTCTTGTCAGTCTCCCTCTGTAGCAGCCCAGGACTAAAATAGCAAAGCGCTATAGGTCAGGACGAGGTGCACTGGCAGAGATAGATACATGGAGCAGAAAGTACACAGAACCTGCCTGTGCTTCACTCACTTCCAGCCAGAGCTACTGGAAGCCTGCCTTTAATCAGCACTAAAATTCAGTCACACATTTTTAAAGGGAGAGGGTATTTTTCTAAAACACAATTGTTTTCTGTTATAAAATTGAACCTGAAATTCCTTGAAAGTGATGGAAAAAATCCTCACAGCTTCCAAGTGTCACTGCCAATTACGCCCCTTAATGTTTCTAATTACACAATTTAAATTCAATTTTTAAGAAATGTGATACATTTACCTCCTAGAAATAAAAACAGTATATTCACAAAAGTAAGTAACAGGGTAGTAATTTTCATCCTGAAGAATTTCTGCTAATGTTACCTTTACCTCTTCAAATGTGGGAGTAAAATTAAGTGTGCGGTCCCGTCAGTAACTGCGAGAGGTACAGCACAGCTCCGTTCCCTATCTGTGTGCACATGTATCAGTGCACTGATAAATACTAAGAAAGTGCAAGACAGTACAGGAATTAATATGACCAACAGTTTGGCACTTCTGATTGTCTTGCATTAGCTCACTTAGGTAAGAAAGGTTTTTACACTTGTTTACATTTTAGTGATACTCCATCACTGTATATTTAAAGAGCGAAAAAAGTGCGGAGTGTTTGCATTGATACGCTCAAGTCTTAGAAACCCATTCAATTTATCTGTGCTGCTTTTATTAGACCAGAGACTGCAGACTACAATAATAGTCAATGAGGTTTTGTCTTGATTGAATTTTTCAGTGGAACACAAAAGAACCTTGCCATTAAAATAGTCCTTTATTCTCCTGTATGAAGGCGAAAGGTTTTTAAAGTGTTGTGATGTTCAGTAATGAGCCTCTATCTAAATTATCATTGGTGACAAACTCACAAAGCACTTTTCGAGGACACATAGTTATGAAATGCCAGAGCTGCCACTTTCTTTCCTGTAATTATAGGCTAGCTTGCAGCCCTTCAATGATCATTTATAGAACAGCCTCCAGTGGATTACTGAGAACTTGAAAAACACATACATACCTCTGCCACATCTCCCTTTCCTTGCTATTGTTTACCAGTGATATGTAAAATAGTAGTGCCTATTCATTCCCCCTACTTAATTATGCCAATCAAAGTACAGAAATAGTGTCAGATATAAATACATCGCAACGTGACTAAATAAATAGGCTCAGTATTAACATTAAATTATGAATTTATGTACTTATGACTATTTTATACCCAAATTATTCTCTTTTATGCTTTTATAACTGTCTCAGGTACTACATATTGCTGTTAAAAATTCTCTATGATTTATAAATCAAGAATGAGATAATACTGAAAAATGAGAGGATTGGTGGATTTTCTCAGTCAGTGCCTAATTGCTGTTTCGAAATGCATATGCAAAAGGACATTTCATTAATCATTTAATCATGTCCCTCGCAGGAAGTTGGAACTAATGTTGCAAATACCCTTTTCATATGAATGCTCCATAATACTATCTTATGCATTTGATATATTGCATATGTCATAAACTGTAGCTGCTTCAAAAGGACCAAGTGGGTTGTTATCCCTGAAGATGCTTGTTACAAAACCTTTATTAAGTTTTTTTTTTACTTATTGCTAGTTCTATTTCACAGCTCCATTCTAGTCACCAATAATGCTCTTTCTGATGGCAAAGGTCTGTAAATTACCCATGCAATCACTAACACCATTTCACAGACCTGTTCTACTTCTACTGGTCTGCTAACAAGGCGATTACACACAAATTACTGAATGCCTATGAAATATTTAAATGCATTCTACTCTACTATGCATTAATAAGAGCAAAGCAAGCTCTGGAATTCTGGTTAGCTCCAGTCCCTAATGTCCCCTAATGAGCCTCTTACTGTGACTGCAGTTCAAACAGAGAGGTGAAGAAAAAATGCAAAGGGTGCCTTCAGAAAGGCAGCACTGAACAAACATTGTGTGAGCCAGTTCTAATTTATGGGTCACTTTATAGGTATATTGATTTTTGTTTTCAAAATGGAATAAATGATGTGGTCGACTGACGTTCTTAAAAACTGCTTGGATCTGCGTGCTGCCTGTGTGACTTACACACCGAGGAGTGTAAACATGCAGTCACCTCTCCAAAAACAGTTAAGCAAACATCGCAGAGTGACAACAAGCGCAATAAAGGATCCTTTCAATTTGTCTGATGTGTATTTCTCCTTTCATGTCGCTTTTACAGATATAAATTCGCTTGTTAACTTACAGTGCATATATTACAAATTATCGATCCCATTTTCACTGCAAGAATTTCAAATTCATTTTTAGTTACAACATTTCAAAAGCTAAAGAGAGGTCAGCTCTAAACCACGCGTGTCAGGAATTGTTTTAACAAAATGTTTCACTTGCGTATCAGTGGTGTTTGATTTATTTTGCATCAAGCTTTTTATGTTTAAACATTGACAGGAGTTTAAATACAAAATGTTAGCTGTCACTATTCATTTGGCTGATTATGTCAGATGCCTTAGTTTGGAGAGATGGTGGCACTGTCACCAAATGAAACAACATTCTGATAAGTTCAAAGAAGATTCTTGAGGTCATAATTTTGCAGCCATTCTATGTAGTCAAAGACAAAAAAAAAAAAGAAATAGACAACACACTACAAAAGAAAGAACATAATACTGTGTATCACTTTCCAGATGAAAGATGAAAAATAAAACCCACAGTGAGTTTGATATGGCATTATATTTATTAAGTAATTAATTAAGGTTTTTTTTTTTTACAATTTTGTCATTCTTTTGATGCTTTTTCAATGTTCTTCATAGACTTTTAAATGCTCTCTCTTGCCTTAACAGCAAACACCATCTGTTGGAAAGCTGACCTATCTTCTCTAGAATGATTTTTTCCTCGTCTCTATAGATGAAAACATTACCCATCTTCATGCAGTGGACTGTGCCATGTTTGCAGGTATCTGCTGCATGCAGGTTAAAGAACACTTCTCTACTGTCTGGACTGCTCTATTGTAAACCTTTAAGCTCTACAAGTGAAATCCTTCTACACAAACCACATTAAGACCAATGGAATGATAATTAATTTTGCAGGCAAAATACACTAGAGTTTTGTCAATTGCTACTGCACTCTGATTTTTATAGAAGCAGTGTGAATAACTACTATTAAATGCTTTCAGTGATCTGGTGGGTTCCTCACTTGGAGACCAGCTTCTGTCAACATCTCTTTTGCAGTATAATTATAAATTTTTGAAAGTATTTTTGGCACTCTTGATTTCTTCATTACCAAGCATACTGTTAAACTCTTGTCAGTTTCCTTTTATTTATGTTGTGACTTTTTCTTAAATGTCTTTACATTTTGAAGTTTTTCTTAAGCCAATAGTTGTTGCCTTTACAAAAAAAGTCAAAACTAATCTCACTTGCATGAACAACTGTAATCTAACACCACTTTCATCAAGAGAGAAAACTGCTCCATAAAATATGAACTGTATTTTTGCCTTTAGAATTGAAGTATGTCCAATAAAAGACACAGGATTAAGTTTTCCTGTGTGTACAGAAATATAAGGATCATCTGCACTTTCTTGAAAACAATGCTTATATTTTGAAACACAAATCTATTCCACAGCAAGCATTATATAACTTCTTAAAGCTAATCTGAGTATCTCAAAATAATTCCAGATAACTGTAGTGCCCTCTGATTATCTTAAAAACATAAACAAGTTCATATTGAACCAACAAAAGTGAAGGTGAAAACAGCTTTGATGGCTTTAAGTCATTTACTGTAAGTTAATCATTACTCACAATGGATCTTTTCAATTACTATGAATGTGAAGCAAAGCTAGCGTCTTCTGTATGAATCTTCCTTCTCAGATGCTCTGCACAGTATTTTATGTTTTTGAAGCAAGCTGCTAGGTAAACCATTTTCTTAGCATGGGAATTTAAGAGTTCACTTAATAAACCAGGTACTCGTCAAACTGTCATAAGCATATTCTAGAAATACACACTGCTACACTGGGGTAGTGTACCTTATTAATATTTCATTTTGGTACAATATACTTGCATTAACTTTTTTAACACAGGTATCATATTGTTTCAAGTCAGAAAACCTAAAACATCGTAACAAAGATTAGACTAAGAGCAAAGCCTTGAAAACTACAGCCATTAGTCCTGTCATCCCTGATAAAGTTAATGGTTTGGAAAAATGGTCAATCTTTGAACTAAAAGTTGATATTTAATTGAAAGAAAATGCTTTTTAATTGTAACGGGGACTTTGCATTATTGTGGACATGAAAAGTGACCAGGGATTCTAAGGCAATGTTACGTATTGATTTCCATCTAAACACTGTTGTGTAAAATGAAGGAATATTTCTATTTCATAAACAACATCATCAACTCAACATCGTGACTTACTTGTTTTAAGGGCACAGAAGTCAGAATTGAATGAAAAAAAAAAAGAAATAATGGAATATTCTCAAACTTTTTTTTTTTTTTGCTGGTGTATAGGACAAAAGCCATGACACTGCTGTAAACCCTGACTGACTCTACACCAGAATTATCAAGATGTTATATGTTGCTTTCACATTTTCCAGGGTTATTTGGTTCAGGAAAGCAAGAGCATCTGTAAACCTAGCACCACACCACATTAATCAAAATGGTTTCAGTGATCATGGATTTTAACAAGAGACCTGACATAATGGATTTGTGAAGTCTGGCCACAGAATTAGCATTGCTGTAGCCCAGTGACTATAGACATATTTAGAAAATCTAGCTTTTTCTTGAAAAGGAGCACGCTTGAATTAAACTAATTTAAATTCTTACTATTAATAATACTTATAATGATTCATTGCATTTGGGTGATTTAATTTTCTTTTTAATACAAGAGTTCTTTATGATGTCAGATTCTTTTAAACCCTATACAGTTTTCTGTAATAATTAGCCATTATTTTGACATTCCATTTAATTCATTTATAAACAAAAACAATTTCAAGTGAGAGAAATACACTAGCTCAGATTTGCAAGCCGATATAAGTGACTTCATTTAAAATTGAAAGACAGTGTGAGAGATGGAGAAAGCATTTAAAGTATTTTATGAAAAGTATTTCTCTAATTCTATTACAAAAGTTATAGTGAAACTATATGCTTGTGGTCTGCTGTTAAGGTGCTTCTGTTGCATACCCTGTAGTCTACCATTTGTAAACACATCTTTCTGATGTTTCTGCCAACATCCTGGCAACAAAGCAGTGCAATTTCAAATGAGCTAATTAACTTAATTGTTGATGAAGCATGAAACAGTTCATTCACCCTGTTAGCTGCACCATGACAACATAAGAGTCTCAGCCCCTGAAGTTACTCATCTATATAAGCCTATCTGTAGCTTTTCATTAAGATCTATTGCATGCCAAAACAAGTACAGCTCTTCTGACAAAACCAGACCATAATGTACATAGGTAGAAAATCGGTGGCACTGTAGAAAATTTAAATGAATTCAAAAGTACTAACAACTCCTTTAAGTGAAAAAAAAATAGAAAAGGAAAAAAAAAAAGCTGAAACCCATCATAGTTTGATGAAAAGCTTTGTCACTTATTTTCCCAATGATCCGACTGATTTAGACAATTGCTGGCAAACCCAAATACTGAAAATAAAAACTTCTTACATCACTCCGCAGTTCTGAAAGGTGAAAACCCACTTGTTCACAGCAGTTGTTTTTTGTGAGCACCTTGTACACATACAAGAGTAAAAGCAAAAAAAAATTACCAAAAGAGAGTTAAATGGACACACTTAGTCCTTTGTGCTGTTTGTTTTTTTTTAATAAAGACATTAATTCCCACTATGTCAGAATTTAAAACATGGTTTCTCATACCGCTGCTAGCCAATTTATTATGTAAAGCATCACTTCCAATTTTCCAAGGCTCTGTTTCAGTTAAGGATAGTAAGACAATTAAACAGTGCACTACTGAAAGGATGGCAAAAGTGTTCGACATGTAGGAGGACAACAATTTGACCCTCTGATCATCCAGTTGCTTAAAATGCACACAAACAAATAAACTCGGTTATGATTTACAGTAGAACTTTGCTTGCCATCTTTCACTTTTGCTTGCCATAAGCAACCCTCTACCCATGAATAAGAATCGACCTACTTTAAAAACTGTCCAAAATCTTCACAAACGCTTTCACAGCCAGGCCATTTGCAAACTCCATGACCATAGAGAGTATGGGAGGCCCCAGTCTCCTCATGTGACGAGCTGCAGCAAAAGAATAAGGCATCAGATTCATCTCAAAAGCCATAATCGTTGGAGGCTGCTAGCGCCTGTCAGGTTACGATCAGTGACAAACAGGTCAAAACAGGTCAATTTAGCTCAGAGCAGTCAGAAAAATTTAATCGTTCTATTGAATAGTTCAACTGCCAAGGCTAGATGATGTTCCAATTAGAGAAGAAATAGAGCCAAAGATGACTGTTAATAAAGGATGAAAAAATAAGATGACTGTGTAACACCATATGCTAATTCTGCCATATGACCTTGGTGTAACATTTACCTATAAATAAAAAATATACTATTCAGAGCTGATCGATTCTGAAAAGAAATACTGACGATGGACAATCAGAATTCATGAATAATATGAATATTTCTAGAAAATACTTAGATTTTCTGCTAAAATGGAAATAAATAAATAAATAAATAAATATTATTGTTCAATTTTTTTTTCCATTAACTACTTGAATTAATATACAATCTGCTATTCTCCATGCTGTTTTCAGAACCCCTGCAAGAGTTGCATCTATGTGCAGTTATCAAAACAATTCAGGGGACTACACCATGGATGTGGGCAGCAGCTACACATCCTGAAGGAAAGAAACAGCTCCTCTGACGCAACCACAGAAGTACTGCTAACCAAAAGTAATACTCTAAAGGTCTACCAGAGAAGCATCATGTTTTTAAAGGAAACAAAATGTCAACAGAAAAATACAGTCACAGTCAAAGGAGGACCTGTGATTAATTATTGTCTCCTAATTCAATATTAAAATATTAAATGCTAATTTATTAAAAATGCATGGATTTCTTTTAGAAAATACAACAATTTACAATTTAAGTTATATAGACAGAAATATCTATGAAAACAGCAGCGTGATCCAACAGTAAAGACTAGACTGACAAATGTGTTGATTCATTTATGAACTAAACTACACGCCTACAAAACAGCCCACAAATACACTAATCTGAGATTTCTAATTGTAACCAAAAGTATCTAAGTTCCAATGTAGTAAGACTTCTGATAATTGTAATTGCATCTGCAAAATTAGACATCATTACAGAAACTGACACTCTACTGATAGACAGTTTTGAAAAATCTCGTCTCCATGATACTTGAAGAATTTATATTAATTATTATTTTGTGAGTTGAAATAATGAGACTTATGATGCTAAACAATAGTGTTACATCAAATGATAAGAACAGTTGAAATCTCATATCAGAATTACCTGTCTCGCCTTGCATTTAGAACTGAAGACTGTCCATTCACTATGGAATGATGAGTTATTGGTGGTGATGCTTTGGAAGTGGTGGAGGAGGTAGTAGAGGAGGAATTGTTAGTAGTGAGGTCTAGCCCTCCATGTTTAATGCCATTGTCTTCCATACTGTGAACTCCAGTCACTTCTTTCCATAACTGCTGAATCTCAGCAGGACTTAAGCCAGCTATAAAATGAAAGAGAGCCCCACTAATACAACAAAATAAAGAGTTTCATATTATGAGCTCAGTGTTATTAATGGATTAATGCCAACAATAAAGCTGATGTAGTTTTTCCAGCACAATCAACGTGTAGTAAAACATAAATTCATTTTTCTTCAGCTAGAAACCAGGTAATCTAGCTGTCTTCTCTTGGATTATAAATAGTCAATCAGAAATCAGCAATTTGATTAATACCATACTCCTCCTAAAAACACTACTCAAAAACAAAAGCTACAAAGATATTGCAACTACTTGAAAAACAAAACAAAACAAAATCCAAACAACTGAATACGTGTGCAGACAAGATTTTTGTTGTCTGCATAATAAATTTGACAGGAAAATGTAACTCAGTGTATCCACATTTAACTTGTCTTTTAGAATTCCTCTTATTCAAAATAGAAGTTTATTACACTAAGGATATAAACACTAATATTCTCCTTAAACACTTGAGTAGGAAGTGGGAGAAGCAGACAACAAATAAACAGACAAAAATGGATCTAAAAGATCTTCACAGGTTTAAGATTCGAGCAGAAGGCATTTTAATTAATGATACCTATAAATTCATTAGTTTTGCCCAGGATTTAAAAAATGTTTTGATGTTAATATGTGTCTTAAGAGACAATAAGCAAAGTGCAGAACAATACTACTAAGCACAGGACTACATACTGCAAATTGTTTCAGCTCTTTGGTGCCATTCAGTGGCACCAAAAATCATAAAGGTAACTAAACTGGGCCATTTAGAATTCCTTCTGCACAGCTGAAATTACATATAGTGTAGACCATCAAATTCCTCCACTATTCTTTGTCCATCCCTACTGTGGAAACCAAACTGGAGACTTGGCTAGGAGACAGGAGACTCCATCTCCTGGGGCCATGGGCAGTCATAAAAAATCTAAGAGCTTCTCCAACTTCTCTGCCTGATGCATAGTACTGTTCTGGAATCTGGCCACCAGATCATAAAATCACAGAATCGTGTACCATTGCAGATAAAGATCAAATCTGCTTAGTACTCCAGTTGTAGTCTGAAAACTTGTCGTTTCCAGGATTCATTCACAGCCACAGATTGCAATAGTCTGTAGAATGTATTTACACATCTGTGTTAGGGTTGCCATTACTAAACTAAGAACTTCACATGAAGTTGTGGAAACTTCCATTAGAAAATGATTCTGCCCAAAGACTCACAAAACCAAACAAGAGCTGTGAGTGTTCTCTTACCTCCTCTATATTACATGAGAATTATCTTATGTATCCAATGCAGGAAATTAAGATATTGAAAGATGAAGAGTTCATCATAACTATATACATATTCTGTCACTGCCTGTCTTTATAAAATTAGCATCTCTTTTGAAGAGCACTGAATTAAATGTAGAAAAGAAAATGAGAAAAAATTTCTGAGCCTAACATAGCTTGGGATAGAGTTATCTCAAAATCTAACTCAATCTTTTCAAACTTTTCTCAGCAAGTGAAAGTACACAGGCCGCTCCAAAAGTAATGCCTTCTGTAAGTTTCCATGGAAATGACAACAGATACGAAGAGTACAATAACACTATTTGATAGAGCAAATTCTCAGCTACAAAATACAATTTTCAGCTTAATCAGCACCATTTGCTGTGCATTTTTGCCAGCAATAAACAAGAGCCTGCATGCTATGCTTGTAAAAATCTACACCAGTGGAGGTGACACACTGTCCCTGTCACCACTAAACACACCGCTCACCACCTCACTGTGCTCACATTCACTCTGGTCTCCACAAACTTTCAGAAATATTGATGAATATCAATGGGTGTAAATTTTTTTCCTCAAGGAGGATTTTAATGGCATAGATTTGCTTCATAGGCACTTCCAAACACCATTTGTCAGCCTGCCCCTCTGCTGCCATCTGTCACACGGAAAACAAAAGGGAACTGAGTACTAGTGGGAAGGTTCAGCCTCTACTGCCATATAACCAACTGCCACTTCTGATATTGGGGTTAACAAAAAAAATAAAAGAAGGCATTACTTTCAGAGCATACCTCATTGATAGGACACTGACACAGTACCTTCAACTGCTTGAATACAAAGCATCACAAATGCTGAAGTTGTCTGAGCTGATTTGTGTCCCAACTTTCTGTATTATAAGTATTTAAAATTTAAATTTCATTCAAACTTTTAAGCAAAGATAGTTTTGCTTAGTTAGCAGGATGCATTCTAAAGATGTAAAGACCTTTTTTCACTGTTGGGAAAATCTCATTCTTAGATAACATTTTATTTTGAAGGTAGAACTCACAGTGCTAAAACAGATTCAACAAGAAATGTGAAAAATGACAGTAAGTTCCTCAATACTTCTCAATAGCTGTCTCACCATGAAGTACGCAAAGCTATTAAAGAAGAGACTGCAAGTAATTTACAGAAATAATAATTTCTGGAAGTAGTGTGGAAACAAATTGGTTGGAAGATATTCAGTTTTATATAAGTTATAGAAAGAGCTCATTTTTAGACTACTTAATATCCTTTTTCTCTGCCTTAGATACCAACATCCATTGACAAACACTGTTAATGACAAAGTGAAAAAAGCTGACTGGAATGTAAGTATTAAAACCAGAGCTTAAATCGTACTTAAACAGCAAAAACACAAGGCTTTAAGGAAGTAAGGAAAGAAGGTAGGCTCTAATTTACTGCATTAGAGAGATGGGTAACTGGAGTGATGGTAATACTTGCTGTAATTGTTTAATGAAGATAAGTAATTACTGCTGTGTACATGAGGTATGTTCCAGCAAAGCTGCAAATAACCCATTTTAGCATGGTAAATAGTAGTTATCCACCAATACAATAACAAAATAAAAGGAAAAATAATGTATGCATTTAGGTGGCACGATATACGTAGAACACCATTCACTTCAAACTCTCCCCTTCTTCCTACCACTGAAAGAAATAAACTACATTTATACTTAAATTCAAACCAAGAATAAACTCATCTGTTTGAATAATCAGAATGAAAACATATTGTGTCTTGTAAGAAAATTTTCATTGCGTATCACCAGATTTCAGGCCCTGTAGGAGCTCAGTAAGAGCGGGTCTGGGAACACAGATGAATAAATCCCAGTGGGAGCACATAGCATGGTCTCCTTCTTTTCCTATTTCTCCTCTGAATTTTTGGGAACCCAACCCTCTGCAGAGTAAAGCTATAGATGACTTTTAAAATCAGAAAGGAATTTTTCTTTGGACTCAGGCTGGTTGATTTTATCACTTCTTCAGAACACACTGAAAGTAAGTTGCCCTTTAGGATAAAAGGATCAAGGTCAGGGACTTTAAAAGTATCAATTTAATACGGGAATATGTAATTAATTGTAAATTACAACCATTTTGTAGCTCTTGCGTCTAAAAGAGACCAACTTCCATTTTAAAAGAGATCTGTAAAATGGCTGACAGGTATTTTTGTCTGGATGTAAAAGCAGGGTAAGTTTTAAAGTTTCACAGATTGTGATAACTCTCAGAATACCCTCTCTATGCTACATTAAAAGAGAAAGGATGAATCATGATATCCAGGGTGGGATAATAAATAAGAAATGTAATGAAAAGAACCAATACTAATTCACTCCATAATGTTCTAACACCTGCAACTCCTGAATTTTGAGATTAGTTTTCTAACTCTTTTAACTACTATTTACTCTACTTTCATATTTGGATAAATATGTAAAATGACCACTTATAAAACTCAACCATGTGCCTGTTCTTCATTTCCCTACCTAGACTGACAAAAGTCAGGTTTTATTTTTCATTTTTATTGTTGTCATTTAGATCCCTTTGCACTTAGCTGAACATCAGCATAACATTACATAGAAGTACCTGTGAGCCAATGGCTCTGAGTACAGGGTAGTGAAGATCTCACCTCAAAATAAATGCTCCTACAACTCCTGCATCTTGTTTGCTGTACCTAATCATCAAGAAAACACTGCCTTTTAAAGGCAGTAACTAGGCTTGGAGCAAACCTCAGAGCTGTACATGGAAGTTATGTCTTTTCATACTAACAAATGAAAAAAACCTTCTTTGTCAGTAACAATTTGTGTTTTACTAGACTCTTTATTACCAATAACTTTAGAAACAAGAATCCCCCTGTGCTCCTCTCATTGTTTTAGTCATCCTTGTAACTCTGAAGTCTAAGTGGATACATATAAAAATATTTGTGTTACACATCCGTAAATCGTTCTCTATAATCGTATTATATATCCTGCAACACAGTGGAAGGGAAAAAAACGTCATTTTACCATATCCAGTGTGTACTGCCTTAAATAAGGTCTGATGGCTTAATTTAATATTACCACAAAAAATGTCTGTCATAAAATTTGCCACATTTTTATGAGAGAAACAAAGGAAAAGATTGATTATCTTACTCTTGAACAAACTCCAAACAGCGGAATCTATGGTGGCATTAGTAAGCAGTATATGGGTATTTTATATGAGTAAATCTAAGTCTTAGGAGAAAATTTCAACAGATCTGAAAACCACTAATCTTCATTACATTATGAGCTACATACATTGAGTGCTTTATCTTCCTATGAAAGAGAGGAACCGTAAGAGAAGCCCACTGAAAGAACTGTGAGCCAGGAGCAGCTCTGCATTTGGTTCTCAATTTGTTTCAGCATGTTTCTAGAAAGACATTCCTTCTTACTCTCACCACTCTAACTCCCTAGGCACTCTGTGGTCTTTCTGGAGGCACTGAAAGATGTTCCTAGGGAAACCAACCAATGTTTTCTCTCCCTTGCACATTCATATCAGGGCTATCAAAAATCAAGGTCCTACCAATTCACTTCTACATTTAGAGGAATCCCACATATACCACAGATACCAGAAAACAAAACTGGAAGAATGAAATTCATTATTATTATTATTAAAAAAAAACCCCAAAAAACAAAAACAAAAAAAAAACCAAAAAAAACCACAATGAAGCAAAAGCAAACAGGAGATTTAATTTAAAAACAACAATACATTTCAGTTGTAACACTTGTTATTTTTTACTTTCTTTAGTATCGGTTTTGGTCTTAAGTTATACTATCTACTAAAGAAAAGGTAATTTTTATGTTTTTCTACTAGAAGTGGATGAATGACTATTGCATTAAATTAATGAATATCAATGCAATTGGGTAGGTGTGATGAGGGAAATCTATATGGATTGCTCAATGTGAGAGAAAACCTGAGGAATTCCTCTTGCAACAGATGGCAAAAGAGGAGGTTGTAGGAGGTAAAGATGTTCAGAGGAAGGCTGTGTTTCAATTATTTTTTTTCCATTTGTGCCCAATGTGACTTTACACAGAAGGAAACCTAGAGAGTATTTTTACTCTCACGTGTCCAAGTTCATGAATCAGTATGCTTCCTCATTGCTGTTCCCAAATAATAAGGTGTGGTATGATAGCTCATCATGACTTTTCTGCTTCTGTAGTTTTTGTAGATTTAGGTACGCTTGCATTTTTTCCACACGATACAATGCACGTAAACAACTTAATACATTTATCATCTCAGCTTTTCCGTGACTGAAGCTTTAAGTGGTTATGACTTTCTCATGCCTTCTGCTTCTTTTTGGCTTTTTTTTTTTTGGTCTACACTATTGTCTTACACTGTGTACTCTGCCCTTGCTCATCTAATTACTGAAGCTTCGATTTCGTAACAGTTATCTGGTGGAGGAACCAGATACCTGCATAAAGGCCAATTAAAAGTAAGGTTATCTGTCACGAACACAGTCTAAACAATGCTCATTGCAAGACCAGAGTGGCAAAGATCAGAACATTATGTAGTTTTTATGACAGACATTTAGCTCACCTATGTACAGTAACACAAACAGAAACATGCTGCGTGGGTCAGAGAGTCCTTAGCATGTTAAGTCTCTGCCTTGTCTCAAAATGCAAGCAGTCTTTATTTCCAAGCTAATTCATTTTTCAAAAGCTCGTGTCCTATTTTCTTTCAACCATGACAAAACATTTTTGGTAAAGTTCTCTACTGTTATTAGTCAGTCATAATTCATTACTATTGGATTCTCAACTTACAATTTTTTTTTTTATATTTAACACATCTAATAGGAAGGAGTAGTAAAGAAAATGAATTATAAGCTAACTACCTAAAATCAAATGTCATCACTTGAAGATTCAAAGTATTTTTCAATAGCAAACACTTTATTTTCTTAGAAAATGTGAGGTTTAGGATAACTTCAATATCACTTTTTCATTCTTTTTATATCTGTTCACTTATATTAAATGAAATGGTAACATTCACACTAAATCAGACTTCAGTAAGTCCTCAGAGAAAAGCAATAGCACTTGAACAGTGTTGCTATTAGAAATTGTTTTCATACCATAAGGCTAATAAATATGCATCTTATGTTCTAGGAAAAAAAAAACATTAAAAAGCTACTTTTTTCTATAAAAGTATGCTGTCAAATTTATCTGCCTCAAGAAAAAATTGTAACATGAATAATAATATTTTAATAATAAAATATTTTTAAGCATCATAACGGGAAATTGTTGAAGTTCAGATGGAAAGATGCAGAAAGCATTCCAGCAAAGGGAATGGTTAAAAAAGTTGCGAATTAGAAATTACTCCAATCCTGTTTTATTGGTATACCTTGTGGCAGAGACTGGACAGGAAGAGCAGACTGGCCAGGTGGGATGGAAATGAGTCCCTGACGCTGAAGGTTCAGCAGATGTTGCTGCTGCTGAAGTTGTTGCATCTGGAGGAGCTGCTGCTGGAAGACAAGCTGCTGGGCTGCCAACTGCTGCTGTTGCTGCTGAGAAAGAAGGAAAAGTATGCATCAAAGAATAAAGTGGGCATTGGAGGCTAGAAAGACAAACATGTAAAATCAACTTACTTCCCTTTAAGCTCAGTTGTTAAATAATAATGCTGTTGCAGACTACTTGGGACAGTGAAATCGTCTGAAATTTTCTGTTATATACATTCAAACTATTAGCTGCTAGGGAACATGGCAAGATACACTTAATGACACACTAAAGGAAAGGGTCAAGAGAAAGTACATAACAGCTGTTGGAAAGAACAAAAACGCCTAGCTCATGGCAGATGATAACAAATTCATCTATGCTAAAAGTGTAACTCTTTAGGGCCTCCTGTGATTTGAGGGCACTCTTGTTTTTCCAATTGACTAACTTTGGTCCGCAGTGGCCCATGAACGTGGCCTCCAGTGATCTATTAGTAAACTGGGATGTAGCCTTCATTTCACCGGCCTGTTAGCGCTCTCTCACTTCTGGCTGGAATATATTAAAACGAGCACCGCTTCCAAGGCAAAGAAGTGCCCTATTATGAGTAGAAGTATAAGTTCCAATTTTGTGAGGCATTTCAAGACAAACTGGAGTCTGCAAAGACTCAGGAGGGTATAAGCAGGCAGTCACACTTCAGAGAAAGACAAGCTGCTGCGGAAGACCTTTCCTTTCTAGTTTGGGGAAAAGAGAAACTTCTGATGCGCTCACTGGAAAACAGACTGCATAATGGAGCAAGTCATGTGGATTGCCCAGAGCCTCCGGAGAAATACAGGAGCAATTTCTATTCCGTAGTTGATGGCTGTCTGAAATTCTATTCACAAATCCAAACAGAAACAAAGCCTCAGGAGGTCACGACTGCTTCCTCAACGTTTGCATAATGGGCAGCTTGAAGACAACGTCTAGGATACCTGCTGATCAATTTAACTACTTCAACATGTTTTGTTTGTATTATGTTTATATTTGATGCAGTCTGCTGACAAGTGCAAGCTAGGCCTGAGAAACCAGCTTGTCAGGTTGATTTATGAGCACATCAAACTGTAACTTTCTACTCGCCACTCCAAACCTACAGTAGCAGTTCATTAATCAGGGGCCTGTGACTTTGAAATCTGTGCTCAATCGCTTTTTTTTTTCAGCCACAGACTAAATTTGCATGCTCTCTGAGCTGTGCCATGGAGAGAAGTGTGGCTCCCTCCTCAGCATGGGCTGCCCGCTGGATAATCAGTGCTGCGTCCCCACGCCACTCGCGTGCTCTGCACACTCAGGTTCATTAGCAGACATTAGACAACAGAAGTGCTGGACTGCTCAAACACTGCATCTCAGACAGGGGAGCAGGAGAATTACATCGGCACTGCTATTAAGCCCCATAAAAAACACAGGAACGGATCATTGATGGCTGGATTCTTGCTACAGGAAAAGACCTAAAGTAGCCTCATCTTTTCCAAGCTTCTGCCAGCTCATACCAGTATGTATCAGCAAGGCTCTTGGCTCCTACCTCTTTTGCTTGCTTTCCTGGGTGCTGCTGCTGCTGCTGTTGCTGCTGCTGCTGCTGCTGCTGTTGCTGTTGCTGCTGCTGCTGCTGTTGCTGCTGCTGCTGTTGTTGTTGCTGTTGCTGCTGCTGTTGCTGCTGCTGCAAAAGCTGAAGATGTAACTGCTCTTGCTGTTTCTTGTAAAACTCTTGTAGTTGTTGCTGAATAAACCATTTTGACTTTAATAAATAAAGGCAAAAGTTTCAAGTATTATAAATCTCCTAAACTCTTCTAGATTGGCATATGGTGGCGTAGCCATTAAGAATCACCTCATAACAAAAGTGTGATTTGAAGAGGCAGATCTACATACATTTTTTTCCAAGGCGGTTCTGAAATTTTCCAATGCAGATTCCAAAACATCCTAAACAGAAGGGTATAGAAAATCTGTATTCTAAAGGGAACGCAAGAGCTAAATTAACTCCTGAAGTAACTATACCTAAGTTCCTCATATGTCCTACATAACAAACCTGAAGCTGTACTCATCCAATTGAAAGAAACCAACAAGTCACTAAGGCCAAACTAAACTGTCTGTTTCTTAGAGGGGGGAAAAAAAAAAAAGGTAATTAATCTGTCAACCTGTTTAGTGGGATGCCAGATTCACAACTGAAGGTGAATTGCCTGTAATGATCATGGTACAAGAAAGTAAAGTGTTTAAACACACAGTGACTGAAGTATGACTATCAGAAAGATCATTTTCTGCATGACAACAAAGCATCCAAAAATCCATTCTTACTCTGGGGTTCTGATCACTGACACTACCTATTTACTGTAAGAGTAACAAGTTCTTGGATTCTTCACTTAGCCACCAGAGTTTGTGCTAAGGAAACAGCAACCTCCTCCTTCATCTTTATCTGGGACAAATTATTGGAGGTATAAAACAAACTTCAAAAAAATAAACAAAACAAAACAACTTTTTCCTATGATGAAAAAAGCTGTTACATTCAAATTTCATAACCGCATACCGTTTATGTGACTAAAAGGAGCACTACAGTGTTATGAATTTTAAAGCAACAATTATCTACAATTCTATTTGCACTTCCTTTGGCAAGTCTACAATTAAAATGTGCCTAGGCACTTGAAAATTTAAATATCAATTTGTTCGGGATTTGTAATGCATCTGCCACTGCTGCTGCTGCTGTTTTCAACATAGTATTAAATGTTTCAAAATTGCAATTTCACACTTGTGCAATTAAAACAAGAAATTTAAAGACTGAGAAGTTTCACACTCATTTTCATCCTTTTTGGTGTAATGAGTGATGGAATGCTGCCAACTAAGACCCATCAAATCTGGCTAATAGTTGTGAGAATGCCCTGTGCTAGCGGTCCAAAGCAGGTAACACACATTACCTGCTGCAACATAACGGCTTGCTGCTGCTGGAGAAGTGCTTGGAGCTGCTGGGGAGACAACACTTGCTGCTGGAGAATCTGCTGCATTTGCTGAGGGGTGATCACCTGGGGAGTCATCATGGCCACTGACACAGGCACCTGCACAGAGAAAGAAAGATATCATCATCAAACACATCTTCGTTCGCCTGCACCACAGCTGTATGTCTTTTTTATTTTGTACCAAAGATGGTCCATAATTTTTTACATAATATTTATCACTGTGAAGTTCCAGTTTCAGTCAGAATCTGTTATTTTAAGACCACAGTACTGTGGCACTCTATTTCCAGAGGCATCAGATTCGATCAGACTCAAGCTTTATGTTTCGCATCTCTTATGTGTTCCTGTAAGAAATTCAAGCATTGGCTAGTACAAATGTGTATTTAAAAATAAATGATTGCATGGCAGGGCTCTCAACACTTCATAATCAATCATCTTATCAAGTGTCATAATGTTACAAATGGAAAAATCTATTGAGACATTTTCAGAAGATATGATTAAAACAGATAGAAAAATAAGTATCTTAAAGCAGCAAATGTTTTACAGAATAAAGATGCCTAGCTTAGAAAAGTGTTTGCTTAATACAACATTTTAATATAAGAAAACTTGCTTAGATGGTCCCTTAAGGAAGTCTTATTTATACAGGAAAAAAAAATACTGAGGACTTTGCGAGTGCAGAATAAGGGACTGCACCTCAGCTACTGATCTCTGTAGAGGGAGATGTTTTTTCAGGCACTCAGATGAAAATTGCAAGGTTTGTAACCTTCTTGTTAGATTTACCAGCTTGCCCACTCACCTCTACAAACGCATTTTTGCATAGGTGCCAATTTGGACACAGCTTCATTTTCATCTAATTGTGCACACATGCATAAACCCCCACTTGTACACACGCTCTTAGGTGTGAGCAGCAAAGGCACAGCAAATGTGTGCGTGTGGATGAGAGGCAAGTCCTCTAACAGAGCCCGAGGGATGTGCAGAGCTGCTGCAGCAGGTGCACTGTGTGAAACCACTGCTCAACTGGGCCCACAGGCAGGCAGACAGCCGCCAGCAGGACAAGTTTTTCACCCTTGAAAAAGCAACCACTGTCCTGTCTAGCAACATTCAATGGTGCTTTTTTCTCTACATAATTGAAAGCTGGCATAGAAATACTGCCTTGCGATAACTTTGTAGGACACTGCAGTCTTCAGTAAATCAGAAAAATTCATATATTTTTAATAAAATAAATCATAAGCAACTCTTTAGAAGAAATATTTTTCTAGTACTTTTATTACTTGAATCTGTCCCAAAAGGCTTTACATAAAAGCCTTCACACTTACAGAAAAACACAGGTCTTCTAAAATTTACATTTAGAAGAAATTACTTCATCCTGTACTTGTATAGATTAACACCTCTCACGTGATTCATCACAATGTAAATTTATCTTTTAAAACACTGACTAACGAAAAGTCTGAAAATAAAAATTCCACTACTCCCAAGTCTGATAACCTTTTGCAAACAATGAATGCATTTTAAGAGTTAAAGTTCTGAAGCCCATACTCTAAAATAGTGGAAGAGACAAACAAGACTTCCATTACAGTCCAGCCTTTGGGGAGGATTCATCTCTTATCTTCAGACATCAGGTGAGACCTTTTATCTCTGCTGTCACTGAACTCTTTCTATAGTCAATAGGACAAGGAAGTCCCAAGGAAGGTGTATCTGATCCAATTTAAACTATTTTAGCATAGGATGCACCATCCTCTGAATGCTCCTGTCCCTCCCCATTGAGTCCAGACCCACAACGAGTAGGCATCTCACTTACTAGTGGTCAACGTTGGTTGCTACCCACAGTGACCCCCACCAGCTCTGTAGCATTGAAAACACATCTCTATTCAGTGATATTTTATTCTAAGTCTACCAAGTCTTAAGGGCAGGAAAAACAACTTGTTACAACTTTGGGACAAATGAGCAGACAGTAAAACTCAATGATTGCAGCAGCCTGTGACTGAAGACATAAGGTTTTCCTGTTAACAAAAGATACGAACATTCGTTCTTGCAACACTTTTACCTCAGTGATACTACTGAACTCTCATGTGTGACACAATTGAGGATGTAGTGAAGAAGGCAAACACCTTCCCAGTTCAACCACTACCTCTTTAAATCCTGAAATAATTTTCCTAGCCTGTACATGCCTACCACTCTACCATACAGCAAATGGTGAAAGAGTTGCATCATTTCCCCTCTTCCTTTGGCATCCACTCCTGGCAGATGTATTTTCAAACACACAAATAAAAATTCTCATCTACACAGAGTGCAAACCAGCATCTCTGGAAGTGGCACCGACTGAAGCCAGTAAGATGCAGGCCATGCTCTGTTCCTCAGTCTGAACGAGAGCTTCCACTCCACCAGCCCCATTTCTGCTGGGCTTTGTAGCATCTGTTACAAATCTCCCTGGCAGTGTACTTGCTCTCATATCTGGAGACACACCTGCTCTGTTGTGCTCCAAGAGCCTTTCTATTTCTATTTTTTCCCTGTATACTTTAGCAGACACTTTCAACAGTATAAACTGGAGCAGAGAACCTAATTCACTTGTTTTTTCAGGACGGTGGGAAAAGGCACAAAAACAGGCAGTCGTGACCATTAGTAAAATGCATACTTACGTAGATGATACTGCCCTT
>NW_027072034.1:135669257-135744257 GCF_038088225.1 Cyrtonyx montezumae | reverse complement strand
CAGCTTTTTGCTGAAGTGATTGGCACACATGAGCTCAACTCCAGAATAATGGCACTGATTTTCTCCAGGAAGGAATTAGTTCCTAAAGCAAGCTGTAGCTCTTTTTGAGACAAAGTTGCAGTTGCAGTTCCGAAGCAGAGGACAAGCATAGAGGCAGACCCGAGCTACCCAAGCCCACAGGATAACATACACAACCCCTATCAGGGAGGCATGGAAACTGACGGTAAGGTTTCAAACACCACTGAATAAAGTGCTTTTGTGGATGAAGATGGGGTAGGAAAACCTTAGGGCTGGCTAAATAGCCTTCTGCTGCTCCCTTCATCCCTCACCCACAGCAAGAACCTGTCCGAATGTGACCTCCCTGACAGCATTGCTTTTGCTTCATGAGCTGCAAACTGAACCAATCTTACTTACTGTGGCTGCCTTCCACTGTAATCTACAGGAAAAGAACGTCTTTACTTCCCAGCAATTATCAGCCCTCTGCAAGAGGTGGCTACATTTGGACTCCAGTTAGCATTCAGTAACTACAATATAAATGTTCCCTCCGTATCTCTGAATATTGATTTAAGACGCAGAAGGGAACAATGGTTATCTCAAACATCGTTTTTGAACATATTATATTCAGGAGAGGGAATTTCATGCATGACCATCTGAAGCACAACATATTCCACACCACTTAGAATTATTTCAGGTTCTCTCCTTGTATTAATCATTTCTACTTTATTTTAAATTTACCAGACACCTCACCATTGCGAAATATTCCAGTTCAAATATTTGACTTGAGTTGCTCAGCTTTTGTTTAATGACCAACTTTTTATAAGGATATAAAACAGTGCTTAAAATGTAGTTTTGTTCCCTCTTTCCGAATAGACTCCCACTATTACTTTTTACCAACTAGTTTCAGTGAAAGGTTTCCAGCGTTACAGGTAATGTAAAGTCCATTAGGTCAGGCTCTTCATAGCATGACATGCAGTAAATTACAAGTGCTTCAAGCAGCTCAGTGAATTACAGTTCATCACTTTGAAAGGTTCCCACTACAAGACTACAGATATCAGATCTGGCAGTTAGGATCCAATTAACACTTTGGTCAGAATAATCAGATTGCATGTGTAAGACTTGTATAATTCGTTTATTGCTTCCATGCATCTTCTGTCTGTAGGTAAATTTGTTGCTGTTATTTCTAAGCTTGGAATCAGTATTTCACTTGCCTTTAGGTTATATTTCAAGTGCTTTTGCAGTGCAGTGATGAACTCTCCCTGTTCCAGCAATTTAGATCACTTGTCCTGTAGATATTACTGCTTGAGAAATGGTTTGTTTCTGGTAGTTTTGTTTTGTATTCGTACCATGTCATTATATGTCTAGAAAAAAATTGCTAGCAATTTTTACTAAGCACATTTTACTTAGTGTAACACAGACAGTTTGCTCAAATGTGATCATTCTGAGTCTAACATAACACCCAGATACACTGTAAATGACATAGGCATTGACATTTACATGTGTACTGTCATGCAAAACCATTTCCTGCTACACTGGATATAATACTATAAGTGAATGAAAAAAAACATCCTAGTTTCATGATACCATTTTTCAAGCCATGGTCAGCATATATAAAGGTTCTTCAGGGTAAACCTCATCAGTGCAGAGCAATGGATTTCAAATTCTGTATTCTTACCTAGTGCTTTACAGCAAATTACACTTCCAAGTCTTACAGGCTGTTAGATTCCTTGGAAAGAACAGAGCTTACCCAAGGTGTCCCACCTTTTCCATGAGAGGGCAGGAATGAACAGATATACAAATGCTGCAAGTCTGAAATACAGAAACCTGTGAACTGGATAAGCCAAAAGCTCAGAGACTGCTAGCACTCTGCTGTGTTGCATTTCATAGCTCAAAATATTCTAGTTCTGTTTAAGATACAGTGTCTTTTCTCCCCTCTGATTATCCAGCCCACACAAGTCAGGTATATAAAAGGTTATGTCTAATTCACATACACAACAACTTATACTCAGGCTCTTCATTGATACACGAATTTTAAATACTACAGGAACAAGAAATAAATTGGAAACTCAAACTTACTCCACGTTTTTAAACTGTTTCAAGAACAAACATCTAAAGCTTTAAGGATTCAAGATGTGAGTAATGGGATATGAAGCTCTAGGTCATTGGTACGAATTTGCCCCAGATCAATGACATCCAGGAATTACTGCCAGCTGAAACTATTTGATGGGCAATAATAATTCCTAGTTCCAGTCAAGATTCTAATGAGCTATAGTCCTCATAAAAAATTACCATCATAATGAACTATGAGACTTACAAAAAACTCAAGGACCGTGTGGCTTACAGACTAACTATCCTTCTGAAAGTACTGTGCTGTCTGCCGAATGGAGAACTGGATCCAACTGCACAGTTTTCCTGCTAAAGGAAGATGCTAGCAAGTACACTGACTATCTGCAGCCAGGTACACTGCAGCTTGTAGCTTTAACAGTTCAATTTAGGAAGAATTATCTATCTACTATATATGTAGTTAAGAGAAAAGCTTCTTTAGACGGCAACTCAAATGGAATAAATTGAGCTCTGATCTGAATTTTGAATTGTTTTGTGTGAGAGCTTCCTCCCCATGAATCATGCAAGGAACTTCTAAATTTAGGCATGTGACATTAGGTGATGAGAGTACTTCATTTACTTTCTGACACAGAACAAAGCACTGGTGCACTGCTGAATCCCACAGAAGCCAAGAAGCAGAGGACTACACATGCTCAGACATTCAGAACTAGTAAAATTAATATCAGAGTGGAAGTGGACTATTTTTAGTAAATATATACGACAGTTAAAATGCTTTTTAAAAGTCTTACATGAATGATTGGGAAAATCAGTGTATTATGCTAAATTATGGGACAGTTTCTATTATCGGTACACACAAGACAGCCTTAGAAATTTTCAGAAATAGTGATTTTGTATGACTTAGGATTCTACTGCACTTGTTTTCTTAAAAACAAACAAACAAACAAACACACTCTCTGAAAATGATTTGATTTGATATTCTAAATTTCTAATAAAATTCACCCAAGCCAGTTTAAATACTCTTTTTCCTCATTCCCAAATCAAACCCTACCCAGGTTACCTCAATTACAACAGCACATTAACATTCCTGTATTTGCATTTTTGTTATCCTATAAACATGCAATAGGCGGTAGGCTCTCCAAGAAGTGGAATTCTGCACTGATCTCTAGCTCTATGGGCTTATGTTTTAAGGAAAGTAAAGAGCAGCCAACAGAAACTTCTTCAAAGACATCAATTCGTCGGTTGCTCTTTTCCAGCTTAAAGCCGAAGAGTGTGAAACAATACTTGCAGATAGAATGAAGATCCTATTACTATCCTGAAGACTGTCATTAAATAGTGAAAAGAAAGAGAGACAAATGCAGAAAACAACTGAGCCCAACACAATTCTGAATATTTTAAATCCTGACTTCTAATATGTTTCCCTCTTTTCACTAACTAGCTAGTGTACCTCAGGCAACCAAAAACAACAGTTTATATTAGGTGCCAAAAATGGGGCAATAAATCAGGGTCTACTGTGTAATTACAAAGATTGTGATTATTTGAATATACACATCCAGCACCCATGTGGTATGATTTTCCAAGCTGGACAATACCCAAGACAGAGCCCCATTTAAGCCTCTATAATTAAAAGCGTGCAGTAAGAGACCATTGAAGTCAACAGTACAACCTCAGCAGTAATTGATATAAATAAGTTCAAGAGTAAAAATGCCCTTTTACAAGCGTCAGCATGCTGTTTCTAGCAGCCCTGCACAGTGCACGACAGGAGCACCGAAAGCCTTCCATTTCTTTGGCCTTCGTGATGTAGAAAAGGCACTGAGCAAATTTCACTTGTAGAATGCTCAGTTTCTCTGAGGAAGAATCACAGAATCACAGAATCATTGGGGTTGGAAGAGACCTCTAGAGATCACCAAGTCCAACCACCCTGCCAAAGCAGGAAGATGACAGGGTGGAGGAGTCAGGGTTTTCTCCACTTGCTCTTTAAGCCCACATAGTCTGGCCACACAGTTATATGCCTGATTTGCACATTAGCTTGCTTACATTGTTCCTAGCTTATCCTGGGATCAATTAGATGTTAAGAAAATAAAAATAATTATTTTATCTGAATATTTAAAAACATACTTTTATTAGTCTTTATTCTTTACTTTTTCATCGCTAAGCAACCCGATGAAACTGTCAACAGAAGCAAAATAACTTTGTATGTGACCAAGTGGCAGACAACAATTTTCATCTCCAGCTCACATAATGCACCCCAGGCATAAACTGCAGCCAGTACATGAGCCACAGAACTCTATTCCTTCTAAGTTCCTCCTGTGCAAAAAACGTAAGAACCCACTCAAGGACAGTTTCGTATAGAAAGATAACAGACTTGGATCACCAAGATTTGGGTATCCATGCCACCCTGAGTGAAATATCAGAGATTTCAGTTCCAAATCCTCTCTCTTCCTCCTTGGCAATCACTAGCTCATTTCTGACCCTTAAGATTGTCAGTCCCTGACTGGCTTTGGGCACAAAGCAAGAAAACAGCAAATAACACTGTCAAGGGAAGCCATAACTAGAACAACACAGTTGCATAGCCATACAACTTAGACATCATTTTGGCAATCTTAAATTTTCTACAGCAATTTCAAAAGAGCACTTCGTTAAAATTTGAAAAACAGTGCTGTAGAGTATTGAGTAATTTGTCAGCACTTTTACTGTTCATGTGTCATCTGGGTGTGTGATGGAAAGGCAAGGTTTCTTGGACAGGAGGAAAATGGATGAATGCATCCTTAACTAATATATCGGCTACACACTTTATTTCTAAGACACTGCCCCAGTAAAAAATCACACATGATTTTTTAAAAGGAAAAGAAATGACCCAACACAAAACATTTTGAGTAGGGTTTGGGTATTTTAACAGTTGTGCAGATGCATTTTAGAAAAATAATCTCAAAAGACCTGGAGAAGAGTATGAAGACATGGAAAGCACATTCCCATATGAACATAAGCAGTGACTGTCAAATAGACAGCAAAGAGCATTCTTATTTTTTGTTTACTAAACAGAAGACAGAGCAGCCCAGATTCTGCTGATACTTTTAATGATGTTAAGGCCACAATGTGTTTCAACAAAACAGTAAAAGAGCCTTCACCAGTAACAACCTCAAACCCAAATGCCAGTCTGAAAAAAATGCTCTGGACGTGATTAGTGCCACGGCAACATCATCTACAGTGGTCACACACTGACAAAGGACTGTTGTAAGCCTATTTTTTTCTGAGCTATCATTCTGCTCAGAAATGTTACAGACTTTTTATGATCTTAACTCCAGCTGAGAGGGACACTACCCCACAAAGGGTCCTTGTAAGGTCTCACATGAACTACTGTATCCTGAAGCAATCCTAGCATTACTTCCTTCAGCTGAAGATTCTCAAAAATTTGCCAGAATCTCATATCTGACATCTGTATACATATCAGGTATCATGCACCTGATCATCTCCTATTCACTTCCTCATTCATTTCTTGCAAAAATACTTGGGTTTGCATAGACATTTACACCCAATTTTTCTTCATTTCAATGCTCTGGCCAACTAAAGCCCAGTGAGGTTATTTCTCATGATGCATCACATAAATGTGAGGAATCCATTGTATATAAAATACAACTAAGCTTGCACACAGAATGCACGGTTTTGCATGTCTGATAACATTTTGCTGTCTATCATACACACATACAAGCAAGTTACCTGCATGAAAAACTTGCAGTGTTTGAGAACTGCAGTCAGGCCTTCCCTGGTGTACATAATTTTCTGCCTCTGATCTTTTATGGTATCACGTGGCACTTTGCTAAGAGATGACATGGGTATTATTAACTTGAGTAATTTTTCACTGAATTCTCAAGTAAACAGTATAGAATAACAGAACAGTAACTCAATTTTTTTTTGTTAACTTTAATGAGACAATGTTGTGTCAGCTAATAAACCGCTTCTGAACATCAGAAGAGGAACTGAGAAAGCAAAATGAGATCCAAAGGGAAACGCCAACTAAACCATGAGTTTGTTGTAACAGAACTACTCTTTGCCCATGCTAACTTACATAGCTGATGTTTCAGATGAATATACAAAAGCATCACATCAGGCAGCCATCTGTAAGGTGTCTGGGCCTGATGGAAACCTTAAAAGAATAATTGCTTTAATAATTTCATAGTATCTTATCTTGAACAAGTAGACTTTTATGTCAGGTTAGTACTGAACAGTTTTAAGCATCTGGCTGACATGTCTACTTGCCCTGGACACTTTCTCCAAGCAGCAGAGGACAATATGCAAAGCTGGGGACTGATCCAGTTCATGTCAAATCAGCACTGTCCATAACTATCTCTCTTTTCTACTACACAGAAAGGCGAGACTGTTTCAAAGGGGCATATCTGTCTGCAGGTTAGTAGGATGAATCCAAACTCTTTAGTAGTTCATGTGGAAGGTCACAGGGCTCCTGGGTGAGAGATGCAGTTAAACAAGAAAACTAACTTTTACATTCCCTGTTCTCTGTACCAGGAGTTGTTTGCCAAGCTTGGAAGATCTAAATCAGTTATCCTATTAGTACAGAGGAATCCTACAAGTATAAGGAGATTCTGCAAATCAACTAGAGGTAATAAATGCCAAGAACAAACCTAGAAGAAGCAAAAGCCCATCATCCCAGCAGCAGGGCATTTCTGCCAGCCTGGTCATTCCCATCAGGCTTGGGACCAGTCCCTGATCCAAACTGCTCAAAACAGTGCAAAGAAGTTCTCTTCTATACCTGCTCCTCTCCTCAAATAGATTTCCATCAGCAGTCTTGGGAGACTGCCAACTCACAGAATATATTTAAACATTTTCCATTTACTGAAATGTCACCTCCTTCATTAGACACAGGTGAGTGTCTCTGCCCTTTTGCTGTCTTTCTATGTCACCTGCCAATGAATTTTTTTTGTTCAAGACTATGGAAACTCCATATTTGGTCTTCTCAATCTCTGTTTTTAGCTTAAATTAATGCCTACATCTGTAGCCAAATTAAGAAGCATTACTTAAGAGATAAGGCAAATTTACAGCTGGCTTTTGAAACCACACAGCACTCTCTTCAGCCACCGCTCAGATTTGAAGCTGAAATGCTCCCAGATATTCACTTTGTGAGCGCACTGTCTGGAGCAAGGAGTCGGTTTTTGAAAACTACTAAAACCACAGATGATAAGCCTGAGTATGTTCACACTGAAAAGTATGGCAAAGCAATCTATCTACAATGGAAGCCAAATTTAGTACTGGTAGAGCACCTGATATTCACCAATTACTTCATTGGAACACACAACCTCACACAATAAAATGATTGAAGGAGAAGAAATGTTGGAAAATTAGTGAAACATCTCTTTAGAAACAAGTTCCAAGTAGAAATTTTCTTAATACTTACACACACACACACACAAAAGGGTGAAAAGACTCAATTTCAGTAAAAGGTTTTACTAAAGTAGAGAAATGCGTTTTTTTTAAAGTTTAGAATTTCCAGTGCAAAATGTATCAAAATTACTTTCTTTTATCATTTTAATAACAACATATGATTTGTCAAAATAACAGTAAAAACTCTATAAATATCTGTTCAGGGATTATTCCAATAGCATGAAAAAACTCTACTGAAGAAGTGACGCAGAATATAGAACTGTCATCATACATTTGCATATAAAAGGCTGTTTAAAACTGATAGGCACATAAACAGAAAATACATGCTATAAAATTAGTCATTTTAAGCATGGATCTTTAAATAAAACTGGCAAAGTACTCTCATTTTAGCTAACTCATTCTAAAGATGAATTACAATAATGGCGTAGCACCTAGGAACACATTTTCTCCAGTTTTGTATATGTATAGTAGTTTATTACACTGTTTGACCACATCTTCATTAACTTACCTTAAAATATTTTACTTATTACTTCAATAATGTATTTTTATAAAGAATGTAACTACATTCATTAAATAAAAGTATTATTCTTCCTTTAAGATTTATGGCATGTTGGAGGCTGATAGTCAAACATACAGAGCAGTCCCATGGCTACCAAGAAGTATGCACATTTTTGAAGCTCTTTCGATGCAACATTTGCAGGGAAGTGAGTAGCTCTAACAAGCTCACCAAGAAATAAAACTGTTTTGGACCTCCAAGCCCTTTCATTCAGAAACAGAAGCAGGAAACTTCAAGCCAAGACCCGGGAATATACACTGAATTTGAAGTAGTTCACACCATAAAAAGTATGTTTGAAAAACAAAGAAACAAACAAATACAAACAAGAAAGCAATTCTGTGTTCCCTTCCAATCATGACTGAAAACATGGACAAGGGTTAAAACTGCAGCAATGACCTACATTCCAGAGTCCAAGTGGTTTGGATGGTTGGTTAACTGACAGAAATTTTGTCTTCTCTCGTAATTGTTCCTTTTTGAGAAACTTCTGGCACAATAAACACTGGACTGGCATGTGCACAGTCCCATGCATGTTATAAGTACATAAGTCTACTCTGTACAAACTTCTATTTGCCTTCTTTTTTTTATGTGTAAGTGTGAATTTCCAAAGAAACCACCAAGAGATTGTCTGAATAAAATTCAGATTTTTATTCTGAGAATAATAGATTTAGCTTCTTTGTCATACTGTTTGAATTACTCATAAAAACAAGCCACACGAACCTATGTACAGTAAATATACATATAGGAATAATTACTGTAACCATTGATTAGCTATCTAATTTAAATTTCATTTCATTAAAATAAATAAGCTAAAATAAAAATACTCCTCAAAAGCATTATTATGCTAACTGCAGAACAAAACAACAGAGAACACCTTGGCAAGTGAGCAAATTCAATCCGTCTTCAAAAGCAGAATAAATAGTTTCTTTTGTGACAGATGTTTGCCCAAAACGGCTTTCCACACTTCAAGCAAGGGAGATTCCACAACACCTCAAGCTATCCCAATGCTCCACTTTGCTTACTTTCCAGAAGTTACTTGACATCTGATTTCCTTTGCATCAATTAAAGACAACTATTGTTTGTGGACATGTCCTTACTAGTATGAAAATCTCTATGCATATTGCAAAGATTAACGATGACAGAAATGATGAAATTTACTGTCAAAATGAACACTCTGTACTAGTAAAGATAATCAATTTTCATTATTACTCTGCTATTAAATTCTTGCTAAATATTAAATAAAGTTTCATCCTCTATTTTTATGCCTGACTATCACTATTTCACAAACATAAGAAATTATCTATTCATACCTAAAGATCTGATCCAACTTTGCCGACAGTATTGAGCTGAAATTGGCATTGGCTTTGCTACCAGGAGCAACAGTAACAACAACTGGTTGCCATAGAATTGCCATAGCAAATGAAGGTCTGGAAGAAGAAAGTCTGGAAGTACTACTTTAAATATCACATACATTATTATATTTTTGACTAAAGACAGTATTATAGTTCACATGTATACAGTGATCACACTAATTCTCATCCTAAGAAAATAATTAAGTACAGCTGTTTAAGACTTACCACAACTCTTCAAATCTAGAAGACACTGAGACCTGCTTTTACATTGAAATAGAAAACTGAAAAATTATTTTCCTTCCAGATAGCTATTTCAGAACTACAGTTTCATGAATCAAAAATAAAAATACAGCTAACATGCTACAGAACTGTTTTTCTCCTGTCCATGAATGCTGAAAAATAGTCCAATTCAAGGCTATAAAAATTAGCAATGATCAATACCACGAAAAGCAACTTCTCTGATTCACAAGCATCCCTAAAGGGTTAAAAATTTTGTTGATTTTTAATATTCAGATTTTCTTTGTCCTTAAAATCAAATTTTTAGTATATAATTGTAATGAGGAAATTTCAAAATGTAAGTTTTGTTTCGAGACACAACTAATACTGTCATTATGCATCTTCAACATAATGGCATTTTTTAATGTGTTGAAAAAATGTCAAAATGTTTCATCTTTGTCAAAAACTTTTTTTAATACAAAACTGATGGAACAAATTGCAGACTGTTTTAGCAGTGTGAGGTAATAATTAAAAGGGCTGTAAATGTTGATAAAGCTCTAGTATTTACTGTCTAACTTGATAATGAAGGGTATCCACATTTTCTATATAAACCCAATGAAGGCCATACAAATATTAAGCAATGGTAACAAACACAACAAAATTAAATCAAAATTTACCCAAAGAAGGAAGGAAAATGCATTTAGGCCATACAGGTAATTAGAGAAGGAGACATTCTGTAGGAATGCTCTTGTTCATAGAGCTGCTGAAGGAGCTAGGAGTTAGATGTGCACATACACATCTCTGTCTAGGTGTCTCTCCTCAGCAGCTATGACCCAATCACCACCAGGAGTTTCTGAATGGAAAACTCCTCATTAAAGATGAGAAAGCCACACTCTCACTAAGTTTTGCTTTACGTACGACATTCTGAAGTACTTTCTAAAACAAATTTTTAAGGAAATGAAAGGATATCTCCGAATTTAAGATGGAAATGTAGAGAGAAATGAATGATGACAATTACTCCCCATTACTTTGCAGATGGTGGCATGATGCATGATTTTTGGAAATGAACTCAGATGGAGCTCTGGGTAAATAGACCATTGATAAAACTACCTCTCACCTTACACTGACCAGCTAGACTTCATTGTGCATGGAACATTAAAAAGAAGAAGATTCCAGGCTTTAAAAAATTTACAATTGCAGTAAGGTATACTGCAGGGATGCAATTGAATTTTTATTAAATGTCTAACATTCCTCTACCTTCTACACATGGAGGATGCAAGACAATTACAAGGAACCATCACGAGGTAGCTTCGTTATTTCAATATCACAACAAAATCCTTACAGACAGTTTACACTTCTTACTATGGAGCACAAATGCCTCTTTCTTGTACTAACCAGACATTTGGAAAAACGACTGTCTGAAAATTCCTAGAAGCTTGAAGTTTCTATACACAGTAAATAACGTTATATCTGTTTGGCAAAATGGATTAGCAGGGTGGATTTCTGAGCACCTGGCTTTTGAGCATCTTAAAACATTTTACAGCAAGCTTTTCATATCATACAACTTCTAAGCATGTTCCACTACACTCTCTTTGACATACATTTACACATTGCTTCCTACTGCATTTCACAGTCTTTGTTTAACACACTAAAGTGCTAAGCAATGAGATATTGAAGCCCCAGTGTTACACTCAGCCAAACATGTTAAACATTCTACGTGTTACAGCAAAAAAACAAACTTTGGGTCCTTCTGCATGGCTCAAAAGTAATTGGAAGAGCGAAATAAATAATAATAAAAAAGAAATAAAACACATTTTAGCTGTTCATTATCATGGGAATATTGTTTTAACAAGACATATAGAATCACATTATCATTCTATGATTTCAATAAGCTTGATGTTGATACAAGACCGAGACAGTTATCAAAGCAGAGGATCGTTCTTGTACAGAAGGATCATATCACTTAATGGGACAGAGTTGTCACATAAACTACAATGTCAAATAGATAACAAAATGCAGGACTGAGCTTGTAGTGGTAATGATTTTATGTTAGCATACAGGGCTGCATCAACATAACTGATATTCTACATGAATATAGATATATCTGTTTTTGAAACTGATACCATTATAGTGCTTATTCCACAAAATCCCTCACAAATTCATCTTTTATTATATGCTCACACACATTTCAAATCTGTACATTTTTCCTTTTGTCTCTGGTTTTAGAGATCTCTCATTGATTCAGACATGCAATGACGAGTGTAAGAAAACTTTCTTTTGAAATTAAATGAATGCTTAAGGTAATTACTAGAAAACTTTTATCATTGAGGACATCAGTTCTCAAAGTTTACATGCTTTTTTTTCAGCTAAATATTAGTACTAAAAGAAATGTGAAGCATTATTCTTCATGATCCAGTACATTCTTGCTGTTTCTTAGTAACTAGCCAAGCAAACATTTCTTTCATCATACAGTTCCAGTAAAAAAATAGGTTCCAGACATGCCATTTATTTTACAACTTGATTTCTACGTGTGGCTGACACAGTGACCACCACCCGACCTATGTTGTAAACTGAAGTTTGAGACATACTGAAATTTAAGATATTCACAAGCTGCTTTCCACACACGTTTCACCTTCAGACCTACTTCATCCTGCTGTCGATGATTTGGTGTCACATTCACTATGAAGATATTAATATAAATGCATAGTTGCAAGAAGATCTGAGTTTTAATCACTTTGGAGCTGGCTCTGGGTTTGCAGGTAAAACAACAAGACTGCCCATTACATACCTCTGAATGACATGTTTGTAAGAGGGATGGATGGAGGCAGCTTTATTTCTGCAAGCTATAGCTACTGCACATGTTGCTTCTTTTCATGTAGTTCATTACAGACACACCCTGTGAAACCACATTAAGAGTGCAGGTTGCATTTGAACAACTGCCTCAGACCATATAAAGGTACAATTTTAACTACAGTGCTACCAGGCAAACACAACCTAGCCATGTAAAGAAAAACTTACAGTGTATCGTGCATAGCTATGTTTACAAACAAATAGAAGACGGAAGGGTGACAAAGTTATTTAACAGGTCAGGGATGTCACTCTATTCTCAAACTGCGAATTCAGGCCAACGTCAGTTCAGGAATAAATGCCAAACAACACCTACATTCAGGAATGACTTCTAGGTTACTACTAAATGCCAGCTTCGTAAGGCTATCAGCATACATAACAGGATTTTCCAAATGGATAACCATATTTTTATTTTCTTCTGTTTGAATTAGGATCATAGAGCAGCCATCATTTCAGCAACGAAGCAGCTGCTGAAAAAACATTTATTTCAACATCATCTGCTGTATTTCATATTCCTCAGAAATCCACACTGCACTGATGCCCATCCTTCTTTATCTCATACTTGTGGAAGTTGTTACCCAGACATTATGTGTGATGTGTATACATTCTCAGCTTCAAGAGCATACTTAGGCAAGAGCCAAAATTTGGAAAATGGATTATTACAATCTGACTTGAAGCAGAACTGAAATGGTGAAACTGACTGAAGAAGATAAAACTTCTACTGGAAAAATATCTTCTAAATTCTCCTTTATTTCACCCTTAGTGCTAGCCAAAATAAGATTATACGACCAAAAGGCTTTGCATTACTTCTTTCTTTGCAGATCATAATGTTTGATCATGAAAACTACTGCAAGCTGTAACAGCTAGAACAAAGTTTGCATGGCCATCCCACTAGTATTTCCAGTGCCTGACCCTGTGATGTTTGAAAAGCAAGAAGTATCACTTAGTTGTTTCTCTGCTACTTGGAGACAATTCTGCTACTTGGCACAAAACTGAAGTGTTGCCAGGAACACTGTCTACACCCTGAGTGAAAAACAAAGTTCCAAAAGTGAATGTGAGGGACAGAAACTATAGAAATGAGGAAAAAATTCACTTACATTTATCCAAGATGTCTGTCGCTATTACTGTTGAAACTCTGCTATGGGCTGAGGTCACAAGACCCTGTAAGCTAAAATAGAGAAGCTTCAGCTGAGGGTAACTGAAGCCGCAGCACATTAAAATACATATTAGGGTTATAGGTAGTGATTGGAGTTCTAATTTCTTGATTTATTTTTCCAGACATGAAAAGTGACCTCTATTTTTTGGTCACTTTTCAATCCTGGAGGGAAGTGACTTTCAGTACTATGAGTACTATCTACCTCAATAAAAAGTGTTTATGTATGTTATATACAGTACATTATATGATAGCATGATGCTTTCACTGCACAAGTTTGGAGTTGCCATAAAGATGGGGAAACCGTATGTGATTTATGCAGATTCTCCCAAACAAAACTACAATAAAACCTTCATACAACATCACATCATCATGTATGTAGCAAATGTATATAAAAAAAGCTAGTTTAAAAATTTTAAACTGTGTTACAGAGCCTTTTTTCCTTACGTTTTTAATTTAAACTTATGTCTGTGAGTCTGATAACTTTTACATAGAATATGTACTTAGAAATGGTAGAATAACTTCAAAATTATTTTTGAATGCATCTTAGTGCTGTAGTTTGAAAGTCTATTGCATCTCAAACTCCTAGGACTTAAATCAAGCATGTGATCTACAAGGCAGGTGGAATCTTCTCTTAACCTGTGATCCTGTGATATAAAGATCCTACTGTTGCCTTCAGTGTGATGCTGAATTTGTCACTTGAACTGAATGTTCCCCCTTCTGGCTCACAATTCAATATGCCTTTGGGAAGAGAACTGACAATGCAAGAGCTAAAAAAATAGGAGAAAACAGAAAATATCCTAGGAAATTAGTGTTAGGAGTGGAGTTCAGAACAGAAAGAAACAAACTGGTAAATTCAGCTGAGAAAAGTGCATCACAAACAGCACTGTCGTTTATTATCTGTACTTGTATTGCATATGACATCTGCTAATGTAAATATGTACTTAGAATCACAGAATCATAGAACAATCCAGATTTGGAGGGACCTCAAAAGACCATCAGGTCCAGTCTTTCATGGGAAAAGCAAGCCTAGATGAGATTATCTAGCACCCTGTCCAATTGCATTTTGAAAATCTCCAGTGATGGGGTCCTACCAGATCCCTGGGGAGGCTGTTCCCAGGAATGATTGTTTATACTGTAAAATGTTTATTTTTTACATGAAGACAAAACCTCTCCCAGTGCAATGATACTTGTTGCCCTTAGTCCTCTCCCTGTGGCTTCCAGTAAAAAGAGAGCCTCTGTACATATGCATGTATAAGCAAACACATGCAATGTGCAAACAGATTTTTAGACCGTAGGCAAATCTGTATCTGATACAAAGAAAAATCCAAGAGCAGAAGGAATGCAATAAAATCCAAACTACAGAAATTCTGAGTTAGACAAATAACAACAAATGCACAGATACTGTATACAGATGAGGGAATTCCAAGACAGCAAAAGTACAGTGAAGTGTGGAATCTCTGTGCAAAGTTAATAAAGGAAATTGCCATCTATATATATAGATAGATAGTATAGATATTTACTTGATTTCTTCTCAATCATAATGAGGCTGATATAGGTGTAAATACAATAGATGGCAACTAAGAAACTATCAAGATACTGTATAACTTTGTCATACTAAAATAGTGTGAGACATTAAGAAATCCAGTGAAACTGTACCATGGTATAGACTTTTTTTTTTTTTTTAATAACTCTAGAATCCATCAGAATCCTACCAAAAAAACGTATCATTTAAAAGATCACTAAATATCCTGTCCCAAAAATCAGAATGTTGATTTCATTTTCTTTCAATAGAAAAATACAGCAAATGCTGTTCAAATGATGAGACTAACTCAACAGAATAGGAGAACCGCTGTCTAAGGAATCCATAATGGAACAGTAAATACATCACCTTTACCAACTCATTGTCAGTACCTAGATCTGAGAACTACTCTGAAGTTTCATGAATGCACATAAGCTCACATAGGATGACTATACTCCTGTCTTGATGGCATAGGATAGATGCCACATCACCATATTCCAATTGGAATTAGTTGCTCTACTTCCCCAGATGAGAAACACTATCAAAAATCACAAATTGAAGTCGAATTAATTATTCTCACCATGAATGGTCTAACAATTTATTCAATCCAAACATTATATGTTAGGCAATGTAGAATGTTAGTCTGACAAGCTCAATGTGTAAAGAAGTAAAGCTCTATCAACAATGAGTTCAGCTCAATACATAAGCAGCAATTTATTAGGAAGAAATTAAAAAAAAAAAGTAGGGCAGGGGGACATCGCTATGGCCAACAAAGAAAACCTGTGCCACAGACAATACATCTGAATTTGAGGTTAACTCAAAGGAGAAAGATAGGAATTTCTGTGGCCCATTTTATTAAAGCCGAATTAGATATCAAATTCTGACTCTTAAGGTTTTGTTGACTATGTATTGAAAATACTGTGTTGACCAGAAGTTTCTTGATTACGAGTGGCGACCAGGCTCTCAAGCCTTAACTGCTACAGTGAATGGGCGAGACAAGGTGTAACCATCTAATGTTTGGTGAAATAAACTTTGCAACACATCAGTTCAGAAACTTCCCACTGGTATGTGCCCCACACTTGTATTTATGTTAAACAGATGTAAAAACAGACTACTCTGTATTGACTTCATAAATTCAGCCTGTATCAGATGCCGTGCCCTAAATCTTACTCCAGATGAACAGTAAAAGAAAAAACAGTATACACTTCAGCTTTCACTCAAGTATGAATGCAGATCACTCTTGAAAGCCTCAATCATTTCATTCGATTACAGGACAAACACACCTCGCAGCCAAATACTTATATCCTACCTGAAGAAACAAACAATCCTCAAATTCCCCTCCCTCCCTTCAGTTTTGAAGAAAAACTCTCTCTGGAATAAAATGAAAAAAATTTTTACAATCTACACATGTGCACACACACACCAATATAGACAGAAGAAAAAGCCACAGAATTTTAGGTACTAACATGCATATTGAAAAAAACTACTGAAAAAGTCTGGTGCTTCAGGAGGTCAGATACTCACCAGACACAGCTATATAAACGATTTTTTTTTTGTTTTGAATATAGCTCCATAAGTAGGAAATATTACATTCACACTTTATATTGCACAATAGTTCAGTACAAACTTTTCAAACATTATATACCCTTCGATTGACAAAAAAAAATTAAGATTAGATATGACAGTAAGACTGTCCTCGTTAGAGATACATATGACAAACATAGCCAGCCAGCAAAGGTAACCATCACCATTTTGATAATCAATTTCAGAATTGAATTGAATTTCTAGAAACGACTTGAATGAACATCAGTTCACAGAAGGATGGGGATTAGTACAGTATTTTACAGTAATTAATTTGGTAAAAAATAGTATAGTATACAATTTAAAAAAAAAGGAAACTATATTATTTTGTAAATATTTACAGATTAATTCAAATTTATCAACTACTGGCATTAATCAAAAGCAGACTGACGGCACTTCACACAACTTGGTGATCATCATAAATCCAGACGGTGTATCAGATTTCATCAGATAGAGGTCATGTTTTAAATGAAGGTAGAATTAGTTATGCATTATTCATCCATCAGAAAATATTACAAGGTGGGACAACTTTTTATAGTTTATTACCATAGCATATTACAAAATGCATTTGCAAAATAAATGTTTAACCGATGATTCTATGACAAGTCGTTTCAAAGCATATTATAAGATGCAAATATCGTTACAATACGTGTGCATGTTTGATGCATGAATTACAGACATCAGACATGGTATAAATTGTCATAAAGTTTAACAAATGATAATAAGATATTTATAAATGGCATCTAAACATAAAATATGCACTGAGAAGTAAATGGTACTAAAATTAATCCTTGTATGAAGGCTCTTCTTTCTGCAGAACAAACCAAGTTAGGTGATTTCATGGCTTGGATCCCTGCAAGCAATGTCCAAGATAAACCCTTCTCACTAAACTTCCAAGGCAGCCAGAAACTTCAGAAGTGTTCCAGAATAAAATCACAGACAGCTGTCTATCAGCTAGACCATACAGATTAGCTTTAACAGCACTTTTGAACTTTTTCTTATGAAGAATTAAACAGAATAAATCTGAGTGTTTTCTTCTGCAAACAAATTATCTGAGGAGGCAAACTGTTGAAACTCTTCATGATAGTTCTTCGCTCATCAGAAAAATCTACTTCACCACGGTAGAGAAGAAACAGTCTTATCTTTCAAATACTGCATATTTGATCAGTGATATTCAGTTTATATATACTGACCTATGTAAGCCTTTATTACTACTATTTAACATTTAACACCATAAAGCAAAATGTTGATGAGAGCAATAGCATTTACGTTTTTTAACATTTGTGTATAACACAGAGCTGTCATCAGGATACTTCCTAGTCAATTACAGAAACTAATTGGTCTACCTGAAGGGGAAATTTATATCAATCCCATTTGTAAGAGGCAGACTGAGTGGCTGACAAGATCCTGAAAATAAAGAACAGTCCTCACTTCCAAAATCAGACAACAGACCAGAAAAAAGAACAACAGACAGAATGAGTGAGAGTGAGGATGACTAAAGAGAGATAGCACAGTCACGTCCTGTCAGCTTTTGTTCAGAGACTTGCCGGTACGTGCAATCATTCATAATTACAATACAGAACTTTAATGATTTCACTGTAACTAAGTAATGCTATAAACCTTTAAATCTGCCAGGTTTCAGTTGCTGAAGAAGTTGATCTCCAGCTTCTGAAGCATAGTCAAAGAGCATTAGCTGGATCTGAGATGTCTGATCCTGTGATGGTAATGTTGACATTGTTCTCTCAATCTTCTCTGAAGTTAAACAAGATTAGGTACTGGAGCAGGATCTCAGGGCAGTAAAAAAGAAGTAATAATTTTGACAGAATGTGCCAAAAATAAAAAATAAAAAATAAAAACAGGTTTAAAAGTAAACTAGACAAAATAATGGATGAAAAAAAAATCTATTTCATGCTTTTGAAAACGAAGTGGCTTCACACTGCTCGGAGAATAAAATGGAAGGACCTCAACTACTTACCTTGCCTGGCCATTCCACCCTCCCCACCCTAAGTAACACACTCTGGTTGGGCACTCGTACAGACAGGGTAGCAGGAGCGGGCTCAACATCCGGCTCTTGTATTCTGCTGGATTTAAGCAACATATTTGGAAGCCTGGATGAGGTATTGACATCACGTGCAACGGTATGTGATATCTCTGAGGATGCACGCATTACTTGCGTGAAGTCTGCACTTTATGTAGCTTACACGGGAGTGCTTATACAGGGAAGCACAGATGAATGTGCACCTGCACAACCTGCCTAAGGAAGGCTCTTACTTCTGATCTGTGGTGCTTTAAAACACTTTCAGTTACTCATTATATAGTTCTACTTGGGAGAGGAAAAATATATTGGCACTCTAATAACAAAATTATTTATTTTCCAAATATTTCATGACAGAGACCTGTTTTGCACATTCAAGACTCCTTTTGGTACCTACGGTAACTGTTTCCAATGTTACATTTTTCTCTTTAGGGTATATTCACTTTTTAAAAAATCAGTCTTATGTTTATACAACTAATACAGCAAAACCTGGGTTGGGAACACACAAAATCCAGCTATTTCCCCTACACCTTTGAGCCATCTTGCTCAGCAAAGCATCCAGTAACCTTGTGGCTTTCCTTAAAAGCCCTCACATGCAAGGTCCTGCAGAAAATGATCATTTCTTCAGCTTTTCCAAATCCAAAGGAACTCAGCAAGCTGATATAGCACAAAAGGCTCTGAAGTCAATTCTCAGCCATTCTTGTGTGCACGTCTTGCTTACTAAAGATGTAACCATCCTGGTAGAATGCTCAGCACATGGAAAAAAGTGACTATAGTCATAGCCAAAGTGAAGGTCAAGAGGATGCTGCTTCTAAGTGTGGAAAATGCTATGCAAGATACTCCCCATCCTTCCAGCAATGACATTGCTTCTTGCTCTATTGACAGTAATGGGTACTGTTTAACTTTCCTTGTAAATGTGGTTAAGTTTCAGCTCAAACCAAAGCAGGATAAAAAATACAAAATAACCGCAAAAAACACAAGAAAATATCCTGCAGTAAACTGAGATTGGAAAAAGATGGTAAGAAGATTAATATCATGAAGAAAATTTGTAATAAATAATGTCTCTTTATCATATGTTATTTTTTTCCCCCTGAGAGTTACATGACAAGTACTTCAAAAACCAACATACTTTGCAAGTATTGCTTAATACAGGAAGCAGCCTTACTGGCACCTTCAGCTGTTGTGCAATTTCAAATGCAGGAAATGATTAATAACAAACAAACAGCAACTTTCTACATACATTTCCACAGCTGCCATTGTAGCCCTCTTTGTTTATCTCTGTGGCAGAACGATTCAACAGAAACACAGAAGCCACAGATGCACAGAGAAATTAAATCAATTTCAACACATTCTAGACAAGTTGAATATCTTAAGTCCTAGAGGACTATATTTATTAACTAAAATTATTCTTACGTGGATAGATACTCAACAGGAATTAAAAATAGCTGAAATCTGATTAGAATATGTCTTCCTTCAAAATTCAACATCTTGTTTTAATCTTTCCCCTAATCTTCACAGTTAATTATGCACTTTTTAAGACGTTTTCTTTTTTCCTGATGCACTCAGCAGTTCATGCTGGCCAAACATGTTAGGAAAAGACCCACTGCTCTAAGCACGTTTCCTATGTAGTTTCAAGGCTTCAGATTATAGTACAGAAGATGTCAAGGAAGTTCAGCTGGAAATGTGCCACATCCATGACAAGCAGAGATACTGCAGTGAGTTCTGCTTGTAGTTTGGTGTATTCATGGGTGGTACTGGCACTAGAAGAGGTTTAAACAAGAGCAATTGTGGATTCTTGCACCTAGGGAGGAATAACTGCATGAACCGGTACAGGTTGGGGGATGACCTGCTGGAGAGGAGCTCTGAGGAGAGCGACCTGGGTGTCCTGGTGGATAACAGGTTGGCCATGAGTCAGCAGTGTGCCCTGGTGGACAAGAAGGCCAATGAGATCCTGGGGTGCATTAAAAAGAGCATGGCCAGCAGGTCAAGGGAGGTGATCCTCCCCCTCTACTCTGCCCTGGTGAGGCCTCATCTGGAGTACTGTGCCCAGTTCTGGGCTCCTCGGTACAAAAATGACAGGGATCTCCTCAAAAAGGTCCAGTGGAGGGCTACAAAGATGATAAAGGGCGTGGAACACCTCCCATATGAGGAAAGGCTGAGAGACCTGGGTCTGTTCAGCCTCAAAAAAGGAAGACACAGAGGGAATCTGATCCATGTGTATAAATACCTAAGGATTGGGAGGCAAAGGGATGAGGCTGAACTCTTCTCAGCAGTGTGTGGTGATAGGATGAGGGGAAATGGCCTCAAACTGAAGCATAGGTAGTTCTGCACAAATGTGCGTGGGAACATCTTCACAGTCAAGTGCTGGAGCAGTGGCACAGCTGCACAGAGAGGTGGTGGAGTCTCCTTCGCTGGAGACGTTCAAGACCTGCCTGGACCCCTATGTGCTTGTGAAGAATATTTTTGATTGATCTATTCAACACTAAAATTGTATCACAGACTCTTCAGATACTGATTTTCTGCTTCTGTTCTGTTTATTTTATTTTCTCTATATCCTGACTTACTGAGACCACAGTAGCCTATGTTCACGTGTAAACTGGATATTTACTCCAAAGGTCTTCTGTTCCTGTCTAAAGAATGTATACATCTCACTAATTATAGATAGGCTAGGTCAGAATCCTGAAAGGTGAATGCCAAGATCTGCTGGCCACAGTGCACAGCAATCTTGTGATGGCTGGATCAGGAGGGACATTAGCTATAGAGATTAAAACTCACTCTCCAAATCCCCTGCCACTGTCCTGTTCTTTGAGAAAACCAGAAGAGTGCTTTGCAATTTCCATGAACAACCTGTTATTTTCATGACAATATAGCATTTTTTTGTCAGACCTTGACATGAAGTCTTACTGAATTTCTTTAACCAACTCCTTTCCTTGGACTGCCCTTGATTTTAGGGTGTCAGACTTTTTATCTGAAACACTTCTTTCTTCAAATAAAATGTATTCAGCTATACAAATCTCTCAAGTCTACCAAATGTAAGAGTTTTCTATACAGAAATGTAAAAGATGGCAAGTGCTCCAGTGCTCCAGAAATACTAATAATGAAGATGCTGTGGTATGTTCTGTTCCTAATAAAGTCTAAAATCATGAAACAAAACAGAAAGGTCTGAGAGACCAAGTCTAAAGCAGAACAAAGCACTATTGAAATAAGCAAAACATGAAAAAGCCTCTACAGATAATTCACAAAAATGTTCCCATATATATGCATATATTAAAAACATCACTCATTTACCTGTACAAACACAGTTCTTGTGTAGTGTAGGTCACCAGTTTGGGTAAATAACCTGCTAACATGTACTTCAGGAGCCAAAGACTATCACTTTTTCAAATGGCAAGTTTGTTTTGTCTTCTCAAGATTTAGGGAATAAAGAAACTTCACATACATCATGTGGAAAAATTTTCTTCCTGAAGATTATTATTAGCATTATTAATAATTTTTGAAAATATTTTTTAGAAACTATCTAAATCTAATTTATAGATGGAACATATTTTACATACTAAAAATATTACCCTGGCTTTGAAATAATAATTTGCTTAAAACTATTACATCTAGTATATTCTCACACAGATATACATGAATGGGGATGAAACCACACTCCCCTGTGGCTTTCCAAGTACAGCTTTACTAGGAGTTACACAGAGACACAATATACTGTCTGAAATAGTAGGAGTGCGTAATGGAAGTATCTTTGGAGACACAGAAAAAAAGAAATGATCCTTCTTCAGGCAATTGAATGGTATTTTTATATAAAATGAAACATCCAAAATTCAGCATAATTTCATGAGATCATACTTCAAACTAAAAACGGTATTATGATATTTTGTCAGCATACTTCTCAGTTTTCATAAATCCAGGATTATGTTTCCTTGTTTCAATTTTACTGTTCAGTGAGGAAGGATTTTTGTGTCTGCTCACAAGAAGACAGTGCGTTCCTTCTCAAAACCTGTGATGATTATACTAATTTTTAACAGTCAGTGCAAACAGGTAAATTATCAGTATAAGCAGTTAAGTTACTTCCTCAAAATGTATCATGTTAATCAGTACTGTCTTTCTTCTACCACCATGGCATTCACTACTTGTCATTCCACAGTCCTCTGGAGGGCCACAAAGTCACCTCAAATCTTGGTAAGGCTAAGTAAGTTTTTGGGTCAACTTCTGACATACACCACATAATTCAGCCCTTTTTCCAGATCATTAATAAATATATTAAACAATGCCTTTTAATGTACAGGTCAGTGGTAGACAGAAATGTTAACCTTTTGCCATTCTGAAAATTGACAATTTATTCCTACTCTATCTTCTGTCTCTTAGTGTGTTTCCAACTTATGATGGAACTTTAACTTTCACCCAGAACTATTCAGTTATCTTAATAATCTCTTGAAAAAGACTGTGTCAAAGATGTTTTAAATGTCCTTGTGAACTATATCCCTTGGTATTACTTTAAAAACAAATTTATTTTGGAGACAAAAAATACTGGAATTCTCAGTAATGCAGCAGAGATGTGCATGCTCTGCAAATTCAGTAAACTTTGAGGCCAGTGAAGACGACCACAATTTGTCTCCCAGAAAGGTCAGAGCACCAAAAACTTCCAGCTGAATCAGTAATGCAGAAAAATTAATTATAAGGCCTTATTTTGTCCTGTTAGAATTCAGCACTTCAATGCACATGGTAAATCACAAAGGCTGATGAAAAACTCTGAAGCAGCAGCAATGTGGACAGTACCACAGAGGTGCGAATGCTCCCACATAGCTGACCAGGAACAAACTGTAGGCACTACACAAACGCAGCGTTAAATAACTGTCCTGCATAAGACAAATGATGACAGTGACAGACTGATAGGAAATATCTGTCATGATAGAAGGCAATATATGTGGCTAAGCTTTACATCAACTGGAGAAGTCTGAATGATTGACTTGGAGGAGGATAATGAGGTACCCTGCAATCATTACAGACAGCACAGGAGAAAGTACAATAGGGCTTATCTGAAAATCTAAAAGTAGGAAATTAATGGCTCATTTTTTTTCTACTTTATGAAGAATAATAGGTATCATGAAGTCAGTCTGCGAAGGATTATAAAACTAAAAACAAACTGCCTGTACTTGATGCTTTGAAGGGGAACTGGGGAAAGATACAGAGAGTGATGTTAGGGAAATAATCTGTGCAGAACAGTGGCAGTGAGGAGACAAGATGACATTTGTCATGTGCTGAAAAGAGGCCAGCTGTAGTAACCGAAATGTGGAGAACCTGTATGAGAGTTTTGACTTTGCACACAGCTTGAGAATCTGTACCCTCCCATGGATGTGTGGACTAAAATGATACCCAGATAAAAGATGTGAGTTGTTTATGCTCCAAGCTTAAGAGATGACAATGATGGAGAAAGGGCAGCAGAGGACAGACTTTTTCCTACTGGCCTTTAAGACCTCCAGGCACCCCAAAAATTGACATCAGAAATATGGTTTGAGCTTTATTTGTTCTTCTTTACTATGAGATCCGATATCCAGAGTGCAAATCACAAAGATGATGATTAAATTTCTCATTTAGATGAACTGCAGAAATCTCTAAATTAGAAGGATATAAAGCAAACCAGCAAAGTGTACAATGTAATGGGGATAGAAGAAGATATGTAAAGGAGATAGAAGACTCCATACTGGGGAAAGTATATATAGTGAGCTTAAAGATTTGCTAAAGGTAGATGAAATTAATGGTTGAGCAGAAGAAGTCAAGGAAAGAAAGAAGCAAGTATGAACTTTTTTATCAAATTTGTCAGTTTTGATCATAAAATCAAATTTATTTTCTCATGTAGGTTTGGCCATCAATTCACTTTTCATAGCAGAAGTCATTCCAATTTTTTTTTTGAAATAATAAAAAAAAATCCAGTGTAAGCGTACAGTTGGCAAAATCTGTAGCTCAGCCCAAAAGGTGGCTGATAGGAAGTGAGAGGCCTTGCTATATCCAGGAGTCTGTCCTTCAACACTTGCTGTGAAAGGTTGCCTTCAGTTATAATTTATGTGCAGGCTAGGATTGAAAAAAATACCATGTTTTGTTCTCGCAGGTATGAAGTGCTACTTTCTCAGCAGACAACAGAAGCAAGTTGTCAGTGACCCCTGAAGCAAAAGTTCTTTCTGTAATTAGAGAAGAACCAACGCTTTCTGCAAGAAATGGCATTTCAATGTCATCAGGACAGGCACTGATTTGTACTATACACACACTGGTGCGATTACAGAGCTGGCAAGTTGTTTGATGCAACCTAACAACACACACTCACTTTTGTGTGAACAGATACTAAAATATCTGTCAAACAGATTATTAGCATCTTGCTTAGTGGTCAAAATTCGGAAACTTTTGGGAAATAAACTAAAATTTTTTGGAGAGTTAGGGCAGTGCTTATCTACTTTACTTGAATGACACCTAAGAATACTTAGAAAATACAATAAGTTGTTCTAGACACCATCCACTCACTTGATATTTACTTGCACTGCCCCAAAGGAATTCTAATGCAGCTAAAATGAAATATGTGGGGATGGTATGCAGTAACTCTCATATTTTGTTACAGTTTGGGCTTTATAGTTTTCATGTATGACTGTCACATATCCAAAATCTATAAGGAACGACTCGATGATCTCTGCAGGTCCCTTCCCACCCCTACAATTCTGTGACTCTGTGATTATATAAGAAAACATCAGGGGAAGGTAACATCCACTCTATCCTTTCAGTTGAGGTACAAATTAAAAGGACATCACTGCTTAGGTACACAGATTTTGGTGGATATAGAGAGAACAAGATCAGTCAAAGCTGTGACAGACTTTTCTTCAATTAATCCCGGCTTTATTTAATCTCATAAATTTAGCATTATATTTTGAAATAATAAGGTTTTTGGGCGGTGCAAACGAGCATAATTTATCCAAAAGATTTTGGTTACCTGAGGATGCTAACAGATATTTTATTATAATACTCATATTTTATTTTGGAACTAAAATTAAGGCCTTTAAAGCCAGCTGTTAAAAAATAACTTACATTTACAATCTAGTATTATCTAAGTAACTTGAAGGCTTTCCTTACTCTATGGGGAACACTTTCAAAATACTAAATGGAGATACAATGCCCATCAAAGCCCACAAAAAGGCATGTGACTTTCCACATTCTTCTGTGTATCATATACATCAACTATATATATCATATATCATACGATACATCAACTATATATATCATATATCACCCTGTTCAGCAATATGCTTTTAAGTAAAGCAAAAACTGAGTATTAACTCAGCAAGTTACACTTCATCAGTTTAAACTACATGTAAGCAACTGATGTGTCTCAATGAAACAAAGCAAAACAACAAACTGAAAGAAGTCAGAAAAAAGCTGTACAAAACCATATGCAACATCTATGACAAACTATATTAGAAATTAGTTCTTACTTTTATTAGGAATGTAAATCCCCTTACAACTACTTTAGAATTTTAGGAAAGTCGCCTTCCCTCTTGAGTTTCTATGGGACAAAGCTAGTGTTTAATGAATTGCTGTTGTGTGACTGGTAGCACAAAGATGTTGAGCCCACCTGCTGAGCTTGTACCATGCAGCAGTTAGCCCAGTGTGACAGCAGGTCATTCCACAGGAACTGCCAATGTACTGCTAAAACCGCCCATGACATAGCTATACATCAACTTTTTGTTGTTTTATTTTAAAATGTGTCTTACTACATGCTGCAAAGTCAAAGACTATTTTCTTGAAGGGTTATGAAAGCAGTCACAGATTCCTTTTATGGCTGATATTGCTAGACAAAGAAAAGAAGTTATCTCAGATAAGAATAGGCAGCAGGTGGTCAACAAATATCTCACATTATCAATAACATACGAAATGCTCCTCCTCAACCAAGTTCTATTAATTCATTGCTTTCCAAATTGATTAACAGGAAAAAGGTCCCATATACCATATATCCATATATAGCCATATATCACAATTTGGAAGAAGGAAAATAAATAAGTAATAAATAAACCAACTAAATAAATAAATAGAGGAGTGGATAAATCAAACATGATTTGGTGAAGGATATTTTCAGCTACGATTTGAATGATTAGCTTGATGTAGCTTTATACAGTTATGAAAAAAATAGTTATGAAATATATAAACTGTGTTTTTTCCCTATCAGATATTGAAGTTATCTTCAGATGTTATAAACTGATGAAATTCACTACTTGCATAGAGTAAGTTATGTTGCAGGCAATTAAGTGCATTTTGAGAGAAAGAAATCACTTTGCCATCAAGAGGCAATTCAGTTTATTTGCAGCGGGATGGAGATGGCCTCTGTAACTACTTAGAATTTGTCATTCTTGTAGACTGTAATGTACAGAACAAAATACTAAAAGATTATCATGTACCAAGTGCAAAATTCTACCTTCGTTTTCATAAGTGAGGGAACATAAGCTAACAGGGAGGCAACATTTGAAATACTGCACTAGGTCCTTCCTGTGTTCAGTCTGGCAGGATAATAGAAAACCTGTGCTCATTTTTTTTTTTTTTGTGAAATATTTGCTCAAGCGTCCTTTGCAAAACTGTTATCTACATTTACAGGGCAAGAACATACATATTGCAAGTTGTTGAAAGCTGTCTCTCTTCACATCATATTGCAACTTTTAGCTACAGACTTCAAAGAAGTCACTCTCATCGCTATGAGACTTAAACAGCAGTGTTTTTTTGTAAGGAAAAAGAAAGGCACAAGAGGTTGTGTACGAAGAAGGCACTTCAGAACTTCAGAAAACGTAATTTCTTATTTCTGAAACCTTACCTTTGAGTATTTGAAATGACATTTTCTGAATTACAGCTTACTTACGCTGTGTGCACAGTGAAGGAAGCTAGTATGCATTTTTTTATGCGATGCACAACTAGAATCTTCCTTCTGTAATAGCAGTTTCCTTTCAAATAAAATTAACAAAAAGAGACAAGCCTATGCTGCTTAAGAAAAGAAAAAACTCCTGAACTCCTACTGAAGCTGCTTTTGTCATTCAATACAAATAGTCATAACATAAACATAACAAGGCAAATCTTTTACCAAATAGTAAGAAAAAGAAAACTGAAAAAAATCTCTTCTGTATTTTAAATACTATCTTTAACCTCGGAGGCATTTTTCACGAGCATCCACATTGGCTATTAAATTGCCACTTTTAGACAGTACTCTGAGTAGTGTGATCCTTTTAGTCCACAGTCCAGGAGTGATAATCGTTCTTTCCTTTTCACATTTCTAGGAATCTGCTGAAATGCTTGGCTGCCTAAACTACAGTCATTTCCTTTATGCAACTGTAAATTAAATTTTGTAGAAGTGAAGAGTGATTTAAAAAAAAGAAAAGCAAAGAAAATTCAAGAGGAAGAGACAGAGACAGCTCTGTGGGCAGTAGAAAATACTGAAGAAATGATAATTTTATGTTTACATCACATGTAGTCTCCTCACCTGACTTGACATTCAGTACAGTCTACTTTAAACAAACATAAATCTCGTGTTATTTTTAGCTTGTAATGCTATTTTCTCATTTTTTTTTGACATACTAATGATGAATATTGACTGAATAACAAATAAGTGTTTTTCAAAACTCTTGTTTATCAGTCATTTTCCCCAGAAATATACAAGCTGTCCATTTTGCATTCTGTCCATTAAAATTACACCAAAGTGATTAAGTTGATTACAATGAATGAAATACATTACCTGGAATACCACATACATAAAAGATGTATTTGAATAACAGGAGTTACAAGTACCAAACTTTAAAATGCGTAATTCTACTATTGTGTTCATAAGGGAACACTGAAAAGATAAAGAAGATTTCAAGGATAGACAATGCTTTAAAGAAACCATAGCAATTATTAACTGCAATTAAAAGCAAAATTGGATGATGAATTTCCATTAAACTGCATTGTATATAGAAAATTTGATTCAGGAAGCATTATTTTCTCACTTAAGGATGAAGATAAACCCATGAAAGCCCTAACTCCACTAAATATTTTTAAAGATATGGAACAACAAACAACAGTAGCGGCCATCAAAGATGCTACTGTGAATGATTTAGTTTTTCAGATGTTCAGTTTGTCAAAAGTTCTGCTTGAGTCTTTTTTTATGCAGCTTCAGCCTCTTGAAATGAGAATACAAAATGATAAATTTATTACTTTGATCTATGCTCCAAATATTTGCATGCATATTCCTAAGAAGGTCTAGCCACTAGACTTGCTGAGACTCGAAGTACTAAAACCAAGTACATCTATTTATAATTTCACATTTTAATAGCAGCTATATAGAAAATATGAGTTCAGTATGTGAAAAGTCAGATCAGTTACTCTCAGAGGGAAGTTCTATCCTACTGTTAAATCAACTGACACCAGACTTTCACCTCCCCATTCCGTTCAACTGATTCCTTTCAACTTACTAGAGATCCTTAAGCATCAGCCTCTCAGTAAAGCTAATGTGGGAAGGGCACAGTGCTTGAAGAGTCTTTTTTCTACTTCAGTGGAAAACAAAACAGAAAAAAAATTAAAAAGGTCAAAATGGTTGGCTATAAGTAAGCTTGTGAAGTGGATATCAAAAGCACCCAGGTGCCAATGCAAGCACATGAGCTAAGTAATCTAAGAGAACAGACAAGAAAGTGTTTGATTTACTATGAACATTTCTGTATATAAATAAATAAAAAATCCTGCAGCCATTCAGCTATCATTCTGCAGATCTAATCAGTAAATATACTTCACAGAAACGTGATTTGGTACCAGTACGCTTTAGTCCAAAGCAGTATTGTACTATTGAAGTACTCAAGCACTGTGCAAGAAGTAATTCATTTGCACTCAAATCACCTTCATGCATGAATTATCTGCATTTCCATTTTACAGATGGGAAAACTGAGTCACAGAGCTTACAGATGGCTTGATCAAAATTATTTGTCATCTTAGCATCACAGGACATCACCATTTAGATGATAAATCCCCTTGGAGAGTACCTGACTCTATGAGGCTGGGTCCTTCAACTCTGGGCAAGCAAAGTAAAGAACAAGATCATCTTCATCACACTAAAGATTCCAGGACATATTTAAGTCTCCTTCAAATCAGTAATGGGAATATTCCTATGTTTAATATAAAGTGTATCTTAAAGAGCCTGTTATATCAATGTCATATAGATGTTGTGAGAAAATTTAGCTCTGGCATCCAGTACGTTGCGCTGTCATTCTAATGCAGAATGAGACAAAATTCAAATACAGGGATTTAACTTGCATTAATACAGATGGGAGAGGGCACGCTCAACCACCAACATCACATATCAATGACAATGTTTCATTTTGTTTTGCTTTCAAAATCATTGGTATTCTTGGGATGTGTAACCTGTTCTGCTCACAGACAGCCACAAACTACAGTGCCTAGATTAGAAACAATAAGCACCCTAAACTTCACTGAAATCTAAAGGAGATGAATCATGCAGAGTTGCAGAACTGCAAGGGTTGGAAGGGACCTCAAGAGATCACTGAGTTCAACTCCCTGCCAGAGCAGGTACCCTACAACATGCAAAGGCACAAGCTCTCTACAAGTGCACAAAGCTCCATTTTCTCCCCTTTTTACACTCATGGTGGAAATTAAAGTTCTACTGCCAAGTGAGTCATAAAATCTGAGTACGTTTACCAAGGGAAGAAATCTGTACTGTGGTTCTATAGGTCTGTAAACAGGTACAATACAAATGCAGTGCTTTCTACATTATCTGTATCCAAACTAAAATGGTTATATTTAGACTGCTATGATGTCTGCAAGGATGAAGACCACAGACTGCCTGAGATTAAGTGCCTCATGAGTACTCATCCTTTGCTAGGTCTGGTGGGTAATCGCTTAAGAGAGGGTGGGAAGATGATAGAACTATCTTGTGACCTCAACATAGTGAAATGAAAACAATCTGCTCTAAATGGAACTTCATTTCAGAAACCAATAAACGGATTTGTGTCTAAATTATTTTGTCAACAGCGTGGTGGTATCCTTGCTAACCTTATTTGGCACCAGTGAATAATTAGATACACAGGGGTGTGACTCCAATTGAAGGTGTTGGCATTGTAGCACTCTGTGAAAATATTAACTATGAGGTTAACTCCAATTTTCTCTTCTTTAATTAAATGCACATGGTACTAATGAGGTAACCTACTGTTCCTTGATAGCACTAATTAGCTAAGAGGAGAGTACACTCTCACACTGCAATTTAAACCTAAAAATAAGGTTGAAATATGCTAATTGCAGGCAATTTAAAACAGTACAAGTTGTAGAACTAGTCATAATAAGGGAAACTGACTGCTTTACAGCTCTGCAGCTGTATTTTTAACCAAAGTTTGGTTAAAATAAACTTTGGTTAAAATTAAAACATGTCACACAAATTTAGAACGATCAGGCAAAGTATGCAGCAGTCACTTCAAAAATTGTTACTTAATTCATAGTCTACAACGTAAATGAAAAAAAAAGGAAAGGAAAAAAAGTTTGAGTGCTCATAAAAGAAAAAAATATATCTGATGTAGAAGAATTCTTTCTGTTTGAACAGTTTGAAGCTCTGAATTTTCAAACTTTCAAGTCTCATTTGTAGAGGTGCAGAGCAGCTGCAGCTCACAGACGTCAGAGGAGTCCTAGCTGCTCAACTCCTCTGGAAATCTGGCCCTAAAATTAGACTTTTGATTGGGAATGGGAAAGAAGGAACAAAGAAAATACATGCTATCTAGAGAGAAAGTACATTTCAAAGCACAAACCTGTGATTCTACGTAGAACTTTGAAGTTCCTAAAACAGTAACGGCAACATTTTGTACTGTAAGCAAGAGCATTCTTCTCAAGGCAAAGCAGGATTCAGTTTAGCTGGTGAATTACCAAGTTGCACAGCACATTGATTTGTAGTCATTTCAAATTTCTTCGTTTAGAACCTCTGCTATTGAGTAGAGAAGATGTACAACAGTTTTGATTTCCAGGCCATTTTGCTGACTAACGCTTAATTTGGCCCGAGGTATTTGGTTTTGTCTATTTTCGTCTTTCTCCTTTACTTTAAAAGAGTAGCAATGCAAGTACCTCCACCCCAAGAATATAAAAGGATGGCAATATCATAATACTTTAGTAAGACAGAGTGAAGATCTTGCTACGCGGAGGAAAAATATTCAAGTGAATGAAAATCACGTGTCCTTCATAACCAAAACCATCAATCTTATTCTCTGAACTGCTAAAGAAAAAACATGATAAATGATAGCAACTAAGCTGTCATTCAAGAAAGAAATTTATCTATGGATATGAATGAATGCTGTACATCTTATTATCAGAAATTTTCCATAAAGCATAATGAACGATCAATAAAAAGTATGTAACACTTTTACTGACTTCACACTACATCTTTTTTTTTTTTTAATGTTAATCCACTATATGTCCCTACCATGTATTTTTCAGGTGCTGAAATTTGAATTCCCATACAGATAGTACTTCAGGAACTGACAAAAACAGGCTTTTTGATAAGTACTATTTTGTGGGATCTAGATCCTTCATTCAAGGCAACATAGCTACACTGCAGAAGCACCTGTAAAATGTCTGTTTACCATTTTGTAGGTCACTATTGTAACCTGTAGAACCTCTTTGGAGGACCACATGCTATGATTTGTTACAAGATGAATGAAAAGGTCACCAAAGTCTCTTCTGAGTGGTTGCTCTTAGCGATGACAAAGAATCTCTTTACTAGTTTTGGATTACGTAAGTGAACACTCTATTTTCCTTCACTGACCAAAGAACAGACTACTAAGGGACTATGCCAAGCTAAGCCACTCATCAGATTCTTCTTGCCTCCAAATCAATGACTAAATTAATTTTGTGTCAATAAGCAAGACAAATCAACCAGTAACAGCAAAACGGATGCAACTAACAGTATCTGTGCAACTCAGCTGATGTTTTGCGGTAAGCTAATGTCAATGTTACGGTTTCGGCTGGGATAGAGTTCATTTTCTCTGTGGAGTTTTGTATGATGCTGTACTTTGGATTTTAAATGAAATGGTGTTGATAACAATGAAGTTTTAGTCGTTGCAGAGCAGCACTTGCACTGAGCCAAGGACGTTTCAGCTTCTCACACTACCCTGCCAGCAATGGGGCTGAGGTTGCACAAGGAACTGGGAGGGGACAGGACCAGGAGAGCTGACTCAAACTGGCTAAAGGGATATTCCATACCACATGGTCTTACACTAAGCAGTAAAAGCTAAGAAAATGTTGCTTGTTCTCCTTAAATGACCTAATGAACAAATCCAATAGCAGAAGTGAAGCTGGTTCCTCACGCTCGCTCTGTGTGCAACAAAACTAATGTGCAAAGGCATTCTGATGGCCCTAATCCATACACCTCTGCAACAGCCTGTGGAAGAAGATCAAGGCAGTGGAGGAGAGGTATTCCCTTATCCTAGGCATAAAACAGAAGGCCTATTAAAAATTTATCTGTTCAAATTACTTAACTATTTTCCAAAGCTTGTGGTCTGAAGAGTTATATATTTAACAAAATGATGTAAAAGTCATCACCTAGTCTAACATTACAAAGTATAAGAAGTATTAAAAAGGAATCAGTCATAAGTGTGACCAGAAGGCATTTTTTTTGACTCTTCACTTGCTCTTTACACACTTTTCTGCCTTTTTTTTTTTTTCCTAAAGACTTTCCACTGAAGTCTGAAAGAAATTTAATAAAAGCAGGATAGCTTGGGTAAGACTCCTAGCAGTTTTGAAGCAGAGTTGTTAAAAGTGATGGAATCATCCAGTTCTCCAGTAACTAAGAGTGCACTTTCTTGGTGCTACCACCTCCATCTTCTGTCTAGATTTTTTCTTACCTAGGAAGAATTTGGGTGAGTTCTCAAACTATATACTCTATAGCCTCGTCTGACATTTCTGCATGCAAACATCTCCAATGACAAGTAATCAAGTGGAAGTAAAACATTTTCTAAATGCAAAGATAATTAATTCCACAATAACATCCCACTGAAATGATGCATATGATTCAAATTGATTAGAAAAAGAGATTGCAATTTTATCTGGTTGATGGTTATAATGTAAAATGATACAGTCGTGCTAATTCTAAAGAAAAGATTTATCATCTTCAGCTTCCTTCATGAAGATCCTGCCAGCCTCTTCTTTCTTAAAACAGACAGTTTTCATTCCATTAAGACTGTGCCTACTATCTGAATGAAAGATTTCATGGGAAGGTAACAGGCTGTAACAAAAACATCTGAGTTAAGCACAGTTGAAATCAGTACAAACTTAAATAATTTCCTAAAGGAGGAAGTTAAACCTGTTCTGTTCCTTTTTCAGGAAGGAAATTTAGAGAAAAGAACTCTACTGAATTGACAGTCTTGTCCCTTAAACCTGTCGCTCACATTTTTATCTTGTTCTCATGTAGTTACCAGCTGAGAACACTGCACTGTGGGGACAGAGAATAGGAAGAATCTTGATGCCTCTGGGTTCTACCTTTGAACCGATACCTATCCTCTTTTTTACTTTTTTTTTTTCTTTTTTCCTGGAATATATCCAAAATCAAAACAGATTTTTCTTTTTCTTCTTAAAAATAAATAGCACAGCCCACCTGTGCCATGACCATATGAAGAAGAGCAGAAGGACTTTATTCTAATCTTGTTTGCCTTGTAGCCAGCTGTTGGCAGCCAGTGCCCTCACTCTCTGCTTCCTGAGGAGCTCAGCCTTGCCCAGCTGTATATCTCAGCCTTCCAGCATAGAGTTTCCCACACAGCGCAGAAGGTTCTGGTTAAAACATCAAATCTTTTTCAGAAACAGCATATATAAAACTGACATCTATATGCACACATTATTATTATATAATAAATAAATAGAAGGTATATTCTCTTTTAATAGTTTTTAAATTGTCTATCACATTCACAAGCAAAGGATACAAGTAAGAGAAGACAGCAAAAACAGAATCCTAGTGCCTGAACTTGTACACTGGGTAACTTTTGTTAATTAGGTTTACATCAGTAAGTAACTCTTAGAGTTGAAGAAAATAAAAAGTTCCCATACTCCATCAATCATTAAAAAATCTAAGCATAATAACAACATGAAGTAAATGATGTTTAAATATATATACTTAGACTCTAAGATCCAGTTTACAGTGTTTAAATTCAGCATATTTTAAATAGAAAAACAGCATTTTAAAATATACATAATTCTTCCTTTGATGTGTATTTTTTCTGACTTAAACAAAAGAGACATAAAGTCCATGAAGGTCTGCAAATACACAGTAGTTTATATAAAATATATAAAACATTTTAACACAAGAAAGTATCATTTTAGTAACATTTCAGTAATATTCCACCATACACTAGAAACTTCTCATTTATAAGCTCATTATCCAATAGTACCTCTCAAGAATAAAGCTAATTTACATGTAAAATAAGAGTAGATCTAGTCTTTAAAGCCACAATGATAAACACACCAATTTGACAATTACATTAATATGAGTATTTGCATAATCTGCCTTCTACACCTGTTCCTAATTTGAAGCAGCTGCAGAACAAATCACGCTACGTAATCTGAATATGCCACGGAGTCATGTAAAGACACTAACCTTTTTTAGGAAGTTTTTGTTTTTGTTGTTTTGCCACATTTGTTTTGGGTTTAACTGAATCCATAAAAATAAACTTTTAGGCTACATAGTTTACACTCATCAGAGATAACATATGTATGATAAAATACTTCTTATTATCACTATTTTACTTCATTTTCAATAATGAGGAGAATTTAATCTTCACAACTTTGAAAACCAATGCACACAATTCTACATTTTGCAGCTTTTGATGCTAACACACCTCTGGTGAAGTATTTTGAAAACACCTGTACAGTTAACATCCAATAAAATACAAGACTGACAAATGGAATTCTTATGCTGTTAGAAAAATAAGACAAAGTGGTCACCGCTTGATTTTCTTTCAAATTTAGTGCTTTCCACTTTTTAGAAAACTCTGTGCTTGCAGCACAAAAGGAACAACAAAAAGAAAGTTGTCTGAATAACTCACAATGATGGTTCACACTAATGAAACAGTCTTCCTACATGTACGCTGGCCCCTTTTTGATACAAAAACAAGAAATAACTGAGTAATTTTATACACTTTCTTCCTATGCTTTCTGGCTGTCACTGGGCCCCATTCTGTAATGTTAATCTCACTCAGAAAAATCAAGGACAGTACACGTAGGAAATAGCTGACAATTTCACACATGCCTGATACAGTGATGACTGTGCAGGATAAAGCCAAATGCAAAATGCTAAATTCTAATGCTTATTTTTTATTCACCGAATAATCAGGAGTGCGAACATAGAATCCAACACTCTTCTTTCCACAAGAAAAAACAGCCTACTACAACCCATGCGCTGTCTAGGGTGTTTGATAGCTTTACTAAAAGCAGGAGGCTCTCTGTGATTCAGAACGAAGATTTAGGACTTGAAGAACCTTTGGCCCAGGTCCAGTAATCAAAATGTTTTATCTAAAATGCTTAACAATAGAATAAACTTAAATTCTGTTTAGAATTTAGAGGAACATATTTGAACAACCTTGTACGCATCCCACTACAGAATCACTGTTGTCACAGTAATTTGGGGATATAAACATCATCTACAATACTCCTGATCATAAAACATACAAGTTTTATACAAAAGTAGAAATAGAGATAGCACTGTATTTTCTGGTGATTCTTTCAGTGCAGCAAGGAGCATGCTCTCAGCCCAAAGCTGTATCCAACATTGCTAGCCAAACAACATGGAAAAACGGGGACCTTAATGATCAGTAAAATAGGCAACTAAAGTAGGACAGAAAAATGACAACCAGCTGGGAACAACATGGAGGATCACTGGAGGCTGTTATCAGAAATGAACATGGGCAAAGACTAAGCCAAGCAATTAGAATAATTTTCTATACGAAGCATGTGTATATTAATTGCAATTCATCATTTTCCTCTGATACAGAAAGAAAATGCAAGAGAAAGACATTATGCAACATGAAGATGAGGTCATACTGGAAATCAATTCCTTTGGTACACATGTACATCACTTCCAAGCAGGTGAATTAGCAAGAAATTACTTCCTATTACTCCCTGCAGCCAAACATTTAGCTTTTGAAGGTGAAAAACAAATTCTAGTTTTTGATAGAATTTTATAGGTAAATTGGATGAGATATTGCATTGGCCTTCACTGACTGTGAAAGAAACATTCCTCAAACTATCTCAGATGACTCTCCACCCCTTCGTGCTGATGCACCAAGAGAAAGTGCATGCATCCACTGCTTGCTGTATTCCTATCTGACAAGATAAACATTTCAACTACATTCATGCATCTATATCCTATATAACACAATGAAACATACAGAAAAAATAAGAAAAAGGCTAAGCAGATTATGTATGTTAAATCAAGGCTTGAACATCCTTAATGTATCATTCTTGATGATTCCATCTGAAACACGCTTGGTTTCAGAACAGAAAAATAATACTATATAGGTTCATAGGTTCATAAGGTTGGAAAGGACCTACAAGATCATCTAGTCCAACCATCCTCCTATCACTATCCCTACCCAACTACTAAATCAAATCCCTTAGCACCTCATCTAAATATATTAATAGAAACAAAAATTATGCTTACAAACAAATGGAAAAAAGAGGAGACAAAAATCTCATTAAGCACATTTCAAAGTAATGTGCAGATACTTCATAGCATGCTCAAATACTGAGAATCTTTTAACTCTACACCAAAATATGACGATACATCAAATGACACAAAATGATATATAAATTTGTTTACCCTTCCTCCTTCCATATACAAAGCTGCATTTTCATTTTAAAGTTCAGGCCATTCTTAAAAGCAGTCTGTCATCACACTGGTGGGAAGGTTCAGCCTTTACTGCCATAGTACAAAAACATCCACCTCTGACATCGTAGGCCAACATAACAAAATAGGAGGCATTACTTTTGGAGTAGCCCTTGCATATAAATAGGGAAAAAATAAATGGGAGTTCTTTTAGTTGCAAATTCATATGCCTGTCAATGTTCAAGAAGCATTTGGATAATATCCTGATTTACGCTTTTACTTTTGATTAGTCCCAAAGGACTGGAAAGCTCTTCCAATTGAACTGCTCCATTCCATTCCAGCTTTTCAGGTTGTTCATTTTTACCTTGCCATAATAGAGCTTGAACAAGTTTGCTACATTTCCCCGTGTCTACTATATGGCTACTACTTTGGCTACTCACTTTCACACCTAGGCACATTTTGTAACTGATTGACACTGTGGTGTTAACAAGTGGCTAAGTAGCTTGAAATCACTTGGGGATCTAATTATTAAAGATTAATCAGATTAATAAAATCTTTCTATCACAATGCAGCATAATTATGGCTAGCAAAACGAAAATGATAACGGGCCTGGAGCACCTCTCTTACGAGGAAGGCTGATTGACCTGGGTCTGCTCAGCCTTGAGAAAATAAGACTGAGAGGTGATCTTATTAATGTTTATAAACATCTTAAGTGTGGGAGTCAAAGAGACACGGGCAACCTCTTTTCATCTGTCTGTGGAGACAGGACAAGGGAAAGCGGTGATAAACATGAACACAGGAAGTTCCGCACCTAACCACCAAGGAGCTTCTCCACACTGAGAGTCATGAAGCACTGGAACAGGCTGCCTGGGTTGTAGATTCTCCTTCTCTGGAGGTACTCAAGACCCACCTGGATGCCTACCTGTGCAGCCTGCAGTAGGGAGCCTGCTTTGGCAGGGGGGTTGGACTGGATGATCTCTAGAGGTCCCTTCCAACCCCGGCAATTCTGTGATTCTGTGAAAACACATCTGAGTTATCCTGATGTCAGGAAGCGTTCCTTAAGATGCTGAACTGCAAAAGCTTAGATACTTCTAGAGGTTTTCTTCCTTAAATCATGATTAAAAGCAGTTGTGATACACCCTATGGGTGGTACTTTGTAAATAAGTTTACAAATGTTTAAAAATACTGGTTGAATGAGCCTTAGAGGAAAGACAAGTTCACATGGATGGGCAAAAGCGAATCTTCAAAAGGAAAACATGCTTTTTTCTAGAATCTTGTTGAAAACACAGAAGAACATCATACTAAACTACACCAGATGATCACTTAGCCTACTGGGCTGTCGCTGGCAATACTGACCCAGAGAGCCAGCGCAAGAGTGAAAGAACACAATGATATACTTATTTAGTGACACTTCTGCAGTCAGTCCCCACATCTCGGTGTTTTAAGGTTTCAAGACTATGAAAATAAGGAATTTGCATTTTGTATTTAGCTGTATTTTAATCATTTTTCTTCCATTAATTTTTACTTGTAATTTGAGCTATATGCCGTCAACCTTTTAGCTTAAGTTCATGTCTTTTACTCCTTGAACTGCAAGAGTACAATTATGTCCTATGAACAATCAGCACTTGTAGCTATAGCTAAGAGTCAACTCTTCAATGATAAAACATGAAAGATGGATTAGAAAAACTGGAGGGATGATAAAAGAGTAGAGATATCTTGGGATCTGTACGGAACATATCTTCTTCTCCTTTACCCAGTATTATTCTAAGCCTGAGCCACTGGATTTCAGTATTCTCCAAAAAGTGTAAATAATGTACGCCTATGGCTTGTGCTTGCACAGTTGGGCATGAAATAAACTCAAAGATGTATGAGTATAAACTCGCTGCCTGCTGTTCAGTCCCACTTCAATGGGTCTGTCAATGATGCATGTCTCTGTATGGCTCTGCTATTCTTTTTCCCTTCTTGTACTCTGTTACAATTGCCAGAATACACTGTACAATCTCTGGAAAGGTGATTCATATTAAAATTTCGCACAGTTATTAATACAGGAAGACCTAAATGTCCAACACAAAGCGCCACAAAAATAGTAAAAAAAAAAATCCTCCAAAAACATAGCAGAGAAATGCCTAACTGCAGTAGCAAAAATAATAAAATATTAAAAGTATGAGGAATAAAAGTTTCATATTAACAATGAGATCAATACTAAGGATGATATTCACATAATCTGATGCATTTTAAGTTTAAAAATAGAGGGTGTTTAGCTGTGGACTGCTAGTCAAGCTTACTGTCTAGACGAGTATTTGTCAAAACTGACAGTTCCTCATTTTTTTTTGTCTAGGACAGAAAGCACACTATTTATAATTCTATAAAAGATACATTTTTATGGAACTTAAATTTCAATAAATAATTAGTAGTAAGACTAAGTTGAAATGTAATGAAATTAAAATCACAACAGTTACAACTCCCTGAAATAAAACAGAAAGACCTACTTGCTGCACTGCTGAAGAAGCAGCATTCTAAAGTCTCAGGACTAATTATGTTTACAAATAAGGAAAAAAAGAAAACAAGGAAAACGGGAAACATTTGTCAGGTAAAGCAAACATTTTCAAAATATTTTTAGAATTCTTGTTGACAGTTTCACTGGGAAAAGAAGTGATTTAAATAGCAAGGATTCTTCCTGAAATAGGATTCTGAGTAAACTAGAAACAATTTCTGTGTAAATGATATGCATCAGCTTCTCTGCTACATCAGATCCTAACTTGCCAATGCAGCTAGGACTAAAATCATTTGGAGCGCCTGAAGTACTGTGTCCAGTTTTGGGCCCTCCAGTGCAAGAGATATTTGGATATACTTGAGAGAGAGTCTAACAGAGAGTCACTGAAATGATGAATGGATGGGTGCACCTTTCCTTAGAGGAGTGGCTGAGAAAGCCAAGACTGGTCAGCCTCAAGAAGAGGAAGCTCAGGGGGATCCTATCAATGTATACAAATATCTGAATGAAGAGTGGAAAGAAGAAGCCAGGCTCATGTCAGTAGTGCCGAGTGCCAGGACAAAAAGCAACAGGCATAAACTGGAATGCAGAAGGTTTCCTCTGAACATCAGAAGCACTTCTGTGCTGTACAGGTGACGGAGCACTGGCACAGACTGCCCGGAGTTTGAAGAGTCACTTCCTTGAAGACCTTAAAAAGCCACTTGGACATGGGTCTGGGCACAGTGCTCTGGGTGCCCCTGATGCAGCAAGGGTTGGGTGACATGGACCACTGACCCCTGCCAACCTCCTCCACTCTGTGGTTCTGAGTTTTCATGTAAGAGCTAATCAATTCCACATGTAAAATAAGTATAAAATCTTTCTGCGGGTTTCTGTTACACTAGAATTTATTCTATCAATAATGCCATCAATAATGCTCCACAATAATTTATGAAACACTCAATTTCCATCTTACTACACATATAGTAAAAGAAATACACCAAATATAAAGGATAAAAAGATCTGTCAAGTATTTTATACTGACAGTCCAAGACATTAAAAACAATTGTCAAGTTTTACTATTGAATTTATCGTTAACAGTGTTACTGGAATCCAAACAAGGTAGTAATATTAGTCTTAACAACTACTGATACAGTATTATCTCTGAATGAATTTAAGGATGCTATTTATCACAGTATTATCTCTGAATGAATTTAAGGATGTTATTTATCACAAGAATTAAGTCTGAATTAACAGCACTTATGTTCATTAAATAAAAATATTCTAAAGAATCGCACATGAAATCATAATTATTTGTTTCTGAAAGTATGGCTGGAGTATTACAATAAAAGCTATAACAACCCAGTCAAATTACAGTGATTAAATAATCACTCAGACAACTCTATAAAACTATTTCCCATCCAAAACAAACATTTTCCTAGACTAAACCACTTTGCAAGATGCTAAATTAGTGTGACTTTCCCAACATGGAAAAGAGACCCCTCTCTTAATCTTGGCTCTGAGACTTGTTGGGTCATATTATATGCCAGGCCCTAAAATGGTTGCAATAATAATGATCTCATCAGTGGGCTGTTAGACTAATCTATTGCCTTTTCAAGTACCGTGAGACAATCACCTCAACGTTATAAATACCCTAAAACATTACAAAAGTGGGTATTTTAGGAAGAAATATTTTTAATTGTAATTCAGTGTATCTATTGCAGAGAAAAGAAAATCATACAATGAATGTCTTCTAATTAAAATATGTCCATACTTACTAATTCAAAGGTATTTCTTCAATGTTTTAGTGGTAATTATGATGAAGTCAATAAATCTTTGTATCTAATAACTTGAAAAAATACAGACTATACAAAACAATATGAAAGATATGGCTACTTAGATAATGTTTGTATAAATCGTTATTTTTTGTTGCATAAATAATTATTTTTGTTGTGATCTAACAAGTGAGATTTTAAGTATCACCAATGGTCATGCACAGAAAGTGAATAAAAACAGATGAAGTACTGTGTATGTAACATGTATTTTAGTAAATGGCATTTACAATCTATTCACCAGAGTTTTCTGCTCGTGAAACAAGTCATACACAGAAAATATAGTTTACTTTCAAAAAAATAATCGGACTGTCACATCCTTTAAGGCATTTCATATATATGTTCTAATTTTAAGGAGTATTAAAACCTTTTTCAACTGAATTTATTTGATATAGTTTGCTTAATAAAAATTCAGCATACCATTCTGTTCCTTAGAATTTGCTATTGATCTCAAAGACTTCCTACTTTAGAAAGAGAAACAAAACAAAAATGAACAATATAGAAAAAATCCACAGGCCTAGGAGATGCTGAATTTTCAGGTTTTTGCATTAGTGCAACTCTTCCCATGTAAATTCCTTTTCTAAATTTCTAAAGCTTCAGCTCTTCTACCAGAGCAGTGCCCAAAAAACTATTTTCTCTAAACAGTGAAAAACTTTCTTTGACACGGTTTATTTATGCTTAGATTAGCTATTTGTTCTCACATTTAAAACTTTACTCACAGAATTTTATGGGCTGGAATGGACCTTTACGGATCATCTCGTCCAACCACCCTGCCTAAGGCTCCCTAGATCAGAAGTTTAACTTAAAAACTACAATAGATACAAAGTGCACAATAACACCCACCATCTCACGGTGCTCTCTCATCCACTGGTTGGCCACCAGAAACGTTCATTAAGCAATGATGAATGTCAGTGGGTACAGTTTTTTTCACTCACAGGAATTCAGTGACACACCTTTGCTTCATACGCACTTCCATGTCAGACACCATTTTGTCAGACTGCCCCTCTGCTGTTATCTGTCACACAGCAACAAAACAAAATGGAAAACTGGTGGGAAGGTTCAACTTCTACTGCCATACCACTAACATCCTCCTGTGACGTCATGGGCCAACTTTATAAAATAGAAGGCATTACTTTCAGAGCCGCCCTCTGAGCTGAGCCTTTAGAGTAGCCTATATATATATTTACACAGACAGATATCAATCACCATTCACATCTAAATTTGGAATATTATGTCCATTTCACAGATGTGCCCTCAAACAGGTTTGCCATGGGAGCCTGAGCAGGTTTTGAAGCAGAAATGGACAATGTTTTGTGTATAAGTTCACATCGTATCATACTTTGGGAAATATTTCTTTTTAAGTAGGTAATGTTATTACTCTTAAGCATCAAACCTATAAACAAATATGCATGGTAAATTACAGCTGCCTTGATTTGGAAACGACTTTTTTTACAAGCACAGAGCTCATTTGACATTTTTTTCCTGTCACGTTGAGTTACACTATTGTTTTTCCTCAATGTTGTGAGGCTACTTTCTCTATCATACTGAAGGCATTTTTTCCTGAATAAATGGATTTACTGTGAACACTTAGGGGAGAAATCTCATTCTTCATGTACACTTTAGGTTTATAGTAAGACCCTTGAAGTATACTGATATTGTTGGTACATCATACTGTTTCCTTCGTATATATTATTACTGTACGATTGCTTTTCAAAGCTTCACATAATAAAGTAGCAAAACACTGAAGTAGTCTTTAGTAAATTTTTCTCCATTAATTCTATTTCATAGAACCCTCATCAGTCTGTCTCAAGAAAATTGTATTAGAAGCATAAGAAGGCACAAAAAGGTCTAGAACATCAAAAAGGCAATTGTTGGACAATCCCCTTTCCCAACAGTTTGTACCAGATAGGCTGATGTGCTTTTCCAGTCTACTATATGACTGTCGTTTCAGCTTCACTCACAAAGCTCTTCCTGTATATTACGGTCTAATGTTTATGCATGTTCATCCAGATAATTTTAATTTAATTCTATTCAAAGTGAAGATAAACCAGAATTAATACCTGTGTTGATCTCGGCTTACATTTAGATTCCTCATTAGTCTGCTCCCCATGTCAACAGTAAAGTCCTTTTGCTTGGTAAAGCAATTGGACAATTATAAAAACTAAAAAAAAAAATCCTTCTAAATATTGTTTAATTACTTGAGAATACTATCTAAATGATTAGAAAATTTCAAGGTAACAATTTATAAAGCACAGTGGAAGTATGGGATGGCTACATAGAGAGACTGGATGTTCACATATCTGGAAAGGTGCATTTGCTGTTACTAACTGAAGACTCTTCATAATTTAGTCACAGAAATTTCACACTTAATTTCGTTAGAAAATTTTCTTTACTTCTCTAATTGCCAGCTAAAATAAGAAAACCTCCTGTGAAAAAAAAAGAATAAAAAATGAGACTAAGCAGTAATTACCTACAAAGTTTTAAAAAATCTACAGCTGTCCAGAGTATTCATAAAATATTATGTTCAGTTCTTTTTCTTGCATTGGGACACTACAGTAATTTTTTTTCAAACTCAAGAGTATCAAGAGCATCTTGCTGGAGTGGTGTGATTCTAAAGTGGCATAATTAGGGACCTGCCTGGGAGCAGGCCCTTTAACAGAGCCACTCACTACGAGGGAAACATTCACGCATCCCCCAGTGCGCTCCACCAGCTGGTCTGGGCAATAAGCCAGCTGGTAAGAATCAGGCTGAGCAGAACTACTGCATGAGCCAGAGGAATCTGCCCAAGGAGATCTTCATCTCCCACCACTGTGGAGGAATGATGCACATAGTATAGCGAGAAGCACAGGCAGATCCTCCCGCAAGACAAAGGCACCTCTCCATAGGACATGGACTGCCATCATCCAGCATATAAAAACTAGCCCATTCATCCCATACACAGTAATATTAACTGATATGGGACAGGATGCAGACTGCACCATGAGGAAAAAATGGGTCTGCTGCATAAAAGCTAAAGCAAAATGACCTAGGTAGTCTCCCCAGAATTTTGTCTTTCTGAATTATCAGAGTATCTGCATTTGGGCTTCATTTCCCCTCTCTTCCCAGGCCCTCAGAAGTTCCTACAGAACCAGAATCAGCATGAGATGGAAGGTGGAAAGGTGTGATAGCAATCAAGGTGACAGTAATGGAATGATACATCAGGCTGCTGCACAGACGTATGTCTAATATTGAAACGCCTCCTGAAATCCCTGATAATATTGTAATCCTAATTAGTATTCTGCATATTCAGTACATACAAGTTGCATAATACTTCCTCTGTCTCCCCACATTTTTATTTTGCAACAGTTTGTTCATGATGAAGAGCTGATCTCTGCACTAGATAGGTTTTGTAGAGTGGATTTATATCTATACAAATTAGGACTTCCCAACAAATTCATCATCACAGACACTTCCAAAGTAAATCAGTGAGTTTCGTCCAGCATTTTTTTTTACTACTGTATTCATCCCTCCACTTTAAATGGATGTCTTCTCTCCTATACCACCAGAAGTTTGAACACAGCTATTTCCCTCCCCCTACACCTCACCTCACCTAAAAATAACTTCTTCCCTTCTCTCTCCGTCTCTTGGGGTTATCCTTGTCTTTTGAGTGGGTATCAATGATGCAAATTTCTGCACCTTAGAGGATAACTGCATATTCCTCCTAACAAACTTACAAGGGAAAATTGGACTTATGCCTTTCCAGCAGCTATCCTCCAAATTTAATTTACCCCAAGCCTCAATGTTTGCTTATATGTAGGCCACATATTTCCTCCAGAATTATACTCAAGAGGGAAAAAGACTGTTTATCACTGCTCTCCTCTTACACTATATATTAGGCATTTGCATTTTTCTAAATCAGTGCTTTCTAGCATGTGCAAAATCCTCCTACTTCCTATGCTTAGTATCGAGCATTAGATAAATAGAAATATGTAGCATACAGTTTTTGAAAAGACAGTTTTAGACCAGCTGGATTTGTTTCTATTTGTGTTGAATATAATAAAAAGAAAACTCAATCTAAGTTAAATCCAAAACTGTTTTTGCCCTTTTTAAGCTGAGAATTTTTTTACTGAAATTCTACTTGCACAGTTTAGTTGCAGTCTGTGAGTGCTAAATTAAAGGACAACATTTAAAAGCAGTGCTTTTTGCTTATTCTTCCTCACATTCCCAATTTCTTATCTCTCAACAGCTCCTTACATATGTTTAAAAAAAGTAACTAAAAGTTACAATATTAATGATACGTTTGCTAATTTATTACATGCAATGAATTTTAAATTCAGACTCAAATACAGATCCAAAGGGAAATGACCAAACTAAGAGAGAGTAGCGCAGAAGCAAGGAAATAAGGCAGATACATTCTCTGAAACAGAATAACTTCATGTTAAATTCTCCAAGTGCAGGAGAAAAGAGTGTGCCCACTATACCTGATCCACTCCTTCGTTTTTGCTCTCCATAGTTTATACCATATAAATTCACTCTATGTTCACCATTAGTATCTTTTTTCTCCCACGGCTACCTAAAATCTATGCAAATCTCAGACAACATAGAATATTAAGGTTTTTTCAATATAATTATTTTCCCTTTTTTATCCATAACATTTATTTTCTGATCAATAGCTTCCATCAAATTAGAGCACAAAATGATTTGAAATCTAAGCTTTCACATTTTGGCTATATAAATTTCAAAAAAGTGGTTCTTTTGATTGCTAAATGCAAAAAAGGTTAAGTAATTTAACTGAAATAATACTTACTTTCCCAAATTTTATCAAATGATTACACTTCAGTGAAGTGCTCATGCTAAGTAAACAAAGCTTACCTTAACAACTCAACATGCCATACAGCATGATATTTATACAACAGGCTTGGTACACACTGAGCTTAACCATTTGATTCCAGGAGTCATGATTTCCTGACGCCATCCTAACACAGAATGCATTAGTACTAATGTTGAAACAACAGATCTCCTAGTATAAAGGGAAAAATAACTAGCTAGTTCATTGTACATACATTAACTTATGGGATATGAGATAATTATCTATTTATTCTAATCAAGATAAAGTTCAAAGTCTGATTCTATGAAAATAAACTACATTATTAGAGGCAGTTTGGGGAATAGATATAGCTAAGTTTTTCATAGCTCTTCGACAAAACAAAATTACAACTATCTGTCCAAATCACTATGCTGTGAAATCTACAACAGTATCTGTACTGTGAGCAGATGAGTCTCAGCACAAGGATTTGCCTACCTGGAAGAGAAATAATTGCAGTGCTGTACATGAACACCCACCTCTGGTAACAGACACCTAGTATTTACCTTTAAATTGTGCTTGTGATTTACACAGTTGCTGAAGAAGCTCAAGTCTTTCTGACTATCAGTGTAAGGAGAACAACAACGCTGCCAGAGTGACAGCCCACGTTAGGTGACGAGATTCTTCAGTAGCCATAAGGACAGTTATTTCCTGCCACAGGAGAACAATCTACAGGTTGAAAGAGTCCAAGTGATGTTTTCCCTCTAATATCTACTGCAGAAATGCAGTAATACGGACTGAAATCTCTGAAAGTGATCAGCTCTCTTCACCACACCTCAATCACATCTTCTCCAGAAAATACTGTAAAACAAAAATCTGTACTATGGAAATCTTGACCTTAATATAGCAGTATGTTTTCCCAGTTTACCATACTCAGGTTAATGTTATCTTCGACTCCCATCCCAAATCTGCCTTAGCTATTCTGAAATATGTCAGCAATCAATGTATGTACTGATTGAATCCACTTGGTGCATCAGTGTCATGAATGGCATATATAAATATCCTTCAAACGCACTTCTTTGACTATCTATACATGAAAGTAAAATCACTACTGCAACTGGTGCTCAAGCTTGTCAGATGGGATGTTTTTCTCCTCTGTTTTGCCTAAGACATGCTAATGATTATGCCATCTGCAGTCTGAAACAGAAAATGTAAATCAAAAAGTAATAGTAGATCAAGATAAACATCTATGCAAAATGATATTTTTGCCAGTATACTGTTAACTCTCTACAAATATAGGTATGTCTTACTATCTATATGTAAACCAGTAGCCCTTGAAAATATATAAGAAAACTACTAGATAATGAAAATTTTTGCATTAAAAACTAATACAAATAAATTTGCTAACCAGAGCATTTCTCATTTACAATCAATCATATGGCAAGCAGTCAGTTAAGAAAGATTTTTCATGAGAAGCATATAAAAAACATTCACATTCTTGAAGAAAAATCCCAGAGGTTCTCTAAAACCATCCCCTTGTTAAAAAAACAGTAGAACTTGGCCACTTACCGAACACCCTGATTTTGCAAAGTTGTGGAAACAAATTTGAAGGCTTCTTCAAATTTTCAACTTGCTGATTAGCTAGTAGCTGCTGTAGGTCACTAGAATACTTGATGCATTACAGAATAACAGGGAGAACACGTATAAAAACAGCATATGGTACTTTCCCCCAAATATCCTTCAAATACAACATGGCTACTAAAATTAATACCATTTTCCCCTTTTGGCACATGGAACAATAGTGCAGTTTACATCAAAATATGGAGCACATGAGAGGTTCAATGGCAAGGATTACCTAATACCCACATTTGTTTGCAGATGTGTGAGCCAGTTTTAAAAGTTTTATAAGGTTTTTAATAGATTTATAATACAGTTCTAACATATCTCCAGTTGCTAGATTAGTAAAGTGGTCTGTAATTATTGAACATTAGACACACACTAATATTAAAGTATTTTCACATATTGAGAGAAGCCTGCTTCCTTAATCACAAACACAAGCATGAATATTTTTATCTTATAAACCCCAAATTGCTTATACATATTTTGCAATCCCTACTGCTAGGAGATTTTGGCCAAAGTTACCATTAAATTTGGCATAATAAAATAATAGTAATGTACAAGTTTATGACCCATATTACAGTATTTGGTTAAACAGGCATCACAATGCTCAAAATGTGAATTTCCACTACATAATGAACAATGAAAAGCTCTGTACTAACAGTAAAAGACAGAAATAGAAAAGCTCCAAGGACTCATTTTCAAAATCTTTATATATCCTTTCCACTAAAGAAGAAAATTAAAACGGAGTTTGTGTGCTCATACCTGAATTTACATGTTATTTGATACATAAACCAAAGTCTGAAAGAACATTTCATTTTCCTCTCATTTAAAAATGAACCAAATGAAGTGTCCAAGGCTAATGAGAGGCACTGAGTACATACTGATCATCAAAGGAAAAGTTGGAAAATGCAAGCAATAATCTTGGCTTTAGGGAGCATGTAACAAATCTGAAAAGAAAAAATTAGTTGCTTTATTTGCTTCTTCCTGCCTCGTAAGGATGACTCATGAGGCACTGAATCGTCTTGGCAAAGACAAAATACAAGCCATCACTACAATACACTGGCCCATGACATTTATAAGGCATCAGGCCAAGGTTAGTCCTATGGGAGCAAGAAAGCACAAGACTTCCTCTCCCCATCTCATCATCCCTCTAGGTTGACTGTGTGACTGTGTCCTTGTCTCCAGAGACAATTTTCTTTCCTTTCATCAGTGTCTACCATAAGTAGCGCACCCCCAAATCACTTCAGCCTTGAAAAGATTTACCAATGAGTGGAGAATGCAAATAGAGATGCTGAGAGCTATTGAACTGCTGTAGTTTACAAGTTGGAGGATTAGAGTAAGCTAGCTAGCATCACTGGAAAAAATATACTGGGAAAACTGATGTTTTTGCTTGTGTCATGTAATTCTCTTAGCAGCTGGTGTAGGCCCATTTAGATACCTCAGGCTAGAAGGACCTTGCACACTCCCAGTACAGACCTTACCTTTCATGATGAAAAGCTGGCAGAAGGAACTACTTTCACCATACTCATTAAATCAATTATCTTTATGATTCAACCCTTCAAGGTCACCAATTTACCTTCTAACATTTCAAAAAAATACACAGTTCATAAGCTGCTGGATTTATGACTATTTTTCTTGTGTGCTTTCAGCCCAGAAGATGTTAAGGTCAAAACTGAGGAGTGGGAAGGTGTGGTGGTCTCAGGACTCTACACCTCCATGCTGGACTTATTATAACTACAGTGTGGCAGAATGCCAACTTGACATGTTTTTGGTTTTGATGTTTGTTTGTTTGCGGGTTGTTAGGTTTTTTTTTTCTGTTTTTTTTATTCACTTTCCTATGTATTCTTTTGGTTCTGAGCTTTAAAATTAAATTTGAAGAGAGATGATGTGAAATGTGAAATTGTGTGCCACGCCTAATATTCCTGCACAAAATTTCACCAAGAACACAAAAATTGTGCAAGCGAACAAATTTTACAATGTTTCTTCGGTGTAGGATTAGACAAACTGCAATATCTGAAGTTCTCCCTCCATCATGCTGCATTAAAACTAAAAATTAAACTTATAAAAATGCTATTCCATCAGAAAATAGGGTTTCCCAATAGGATAAAGCTCATCCAGAAAAATATATGAAGAAGAGAACAGTATGTGTTATACTTACTCATTGAACAAAATGAAACTACCACTGATGTTCACCTTTTGTCTACAGCAAACTGCAATTCAGCAATTAAAAGCTGCTAAACACAGTCTATGTGCCATGAGAGAACCGATCTTGTCAAAAGGATGCAATATCAGATGTAGCTCATGTAGCAACAAATGAAATAAAACTTTAGAAAGATGTTTTCTTCAAAAATAGAACTCTTCCCATCTAGAAACAGTATTTTTAACAATAACACATTTAAAATAATTATTCAATACTTATTCTCCCTAAAACTTTCTGAGCCAAACAGCATTGAAGTGTGAAAACCTATGACATGTTTCTCCTATAATGCAGAAGCAACTCTTTTATAATGTCATGCAGTTGCATTGGTACATTCTGAATAATTCCCTATTTGACACTTACATATAGTATTGATAGGTTATCTTGCTTATTTCTTCCTGAATACCATTTCAACCCTCCTCTTAACACAGCCACTTTTACAATTTAATCTATGTATATATAAACATATCATGCCAATCTTGCAACACACCTATAAATAATTCATTGAAGCCACAGCTATTGAACTCAATCCACACAGACGTTTATTGTAACAGACCTTTCAAGTATCTATAATCACAAAACGCCTTTCTAACTTTTGGTGAATTCTGCCTGTGGATTAAAAGTCACCATCGCAAAGGGCTACCTCCTCCCTTATGCAAATAGGCAGCACTCAGCATCAGAGCACAGGCAACAACACGCACACCACACGTGTGAGCAAGCACAGCACTCTTCCTTTCAAGTGAGGCCCCAAAGGCAATGATCCTTTACTAACCTGCAGTGGTCTCTGTTTATCAGTGCCTTTAGGAGACTTCAGTCCACTTGTCTGTTGCTGTAAAAGCAGCTGTCTTGCTGCCTGGAGTGCCTAAAAGTTCATATTTAAAACAAAAAAACAAAAAAACAAAAAGTAAATAAGTTCCACCATTTCCTAGAAAGACATGAGTTAATCATTGTTAATGTTAGGTAAAAGTCCAATCAAACAAATGCAATCTTCCATTTGTATTTACTAGATTTCAGGCTTCAGTTTGCATTTGTTTTACTTGAAGCATAAAAAGGGTCCTCTGAAAGTATGCATATAGGACTTCACTAGAATTTATGGATGTACATGAAATCCTGCAGGAAATAAAGTTAATTTGTTTAAAGTGCTTGAAGAGGAAAAATCATAAACTGCATCAATAGCCTCATTTCCACAAGGAACTTGTCTTTGAGTGTTCAACTAAAATGCCCACTCCCTTGTAAATTATCATTCAATTTGCATTTTCATATTACAATTTTGAAGCAAAAGCAAGTAGACTTCAAGTGTTACCGGAAGCTGTAATTAAATTTGACAAATCAACATCAGATTATCTTGAAAGTGAATTAATAAGGATATTCATTGAAGATTAAAAACACTTTTTGTACTTACAATTCAAGGAGAAACCTCTCCTTTGACAAAATAAAGTGTAGTTTTAATGCCAAATAAAAATGAGTGGTTTTCATTTGCATTTTTAGGGAAATCAGAGAACAAAGAAATTATTCCCCAGCCAATCAGAGCAGGCTCTGGGATGTCAGCACACCAATCAAAATTTAAATTGTTTTCATTTATTTTATGTTTTCATCCCAACTCAGCAAAATACAGCTAAACATATGAAATGTAAACAAACACTCAATGTAGCCAAGGAAGGCTAATCAACATTATTTTTTCCTTATAACATTATTTTTAAATGCCAAGTATTATAAAATGATATTTATTTCGAAATGAAAAGTAAAAGAACATTCACAGTGTGACTACCTGCTCTTGTTATTTTTCCTTAAAAATCAGTTCAGTAAATAGAACTTGCAGTTCTACAATACATCACCCTATTCTCTACGTTATTCAAAATGTACTTAGAAAACACTGCATTAAATGCAATTTGATCAACATTTCCTAAAATAATAAAGATTCTCAACTGATAAAAAAGGTACGATTTTGATTAGACTCAAATGAGCTGGTTTTTAAGATAGTTTCTAGTATCCATGACAACAGTTGCTTTGACAAGATGTGCATATGGCATTACACTGCCAGCTGGTGTGAACAATGTTTGAACTACTGCATTGAGATGCTGAGCAAACAGAAAAAGTTGCCACGTCTTAACCCTCAGGGAAGGCAGTCATCCCCTGATCAATTATGAAAAGACAGAGAGAGGGCTGCTACAGTCTGGCTCCAAGCAAGTTTTCTGAGAAGGCAGGCAGACACAGAAAACCAAAGTAAACAAAGTGAATGCACTAGCACCATCTCCTAACAACATTGATTCGTCTCCCTGTAGAAGGCTCTGGTACAAAGTTTGCAGAGCATACTTTTAACATTTGGAGACATTCTCACAACAATCCCCTTATTGTTTCATCAAATTCTCTAGTAATTACAGGTCAGCTTTACAAAGACTATACATTCCTCCGAACCTAAGCAACCAGACACACATAACTAGCTTTTCCCTTCCAAAAATAAATAAAAGTTAACATATTTCAAAGCGCACTCGAAATATTTTGTTACCAAGGAATCACTGGATGCCCAGTTTCCTGTGTGAACAGCGTAATCTTTTCTGCACTCACAGTGCTTGAGCAGACCCTAAAGGACAGTCCTGCTCTGTCTGAGACCAGAGATAAATATCAGTTGATTTCAGGGGCACCAGGAATTGGTCCCAACATCTTGCAGTGGTTTAAACAGAAAATATGGAATAAATGCGTGAACAGAAAATCTGCAGCAAATTTACAATCCTTCCTAACATTTGGAACTCCCTGGAAATGAAACTCAAATGAATGAGAGAAAACTATTGCACTTCTGAATGAACAGGAGACTGTACAGTGATACCACCCTCCCCAAATTGCACAATGCTGCTACAAGAACAACTGAAGAGATCCAACGTTAGATGATGCAGGGAAAAAAACGAACCCAAAAAACATAAAATAATTGTTTTTTACTTATGACTGTAACAGAAAATTCATTACATTGGCTTTATCTGGGAAAGAAACTGCAATGGTTTAATGCCAATGCATACTGTAAATACAGTGAGCACTCTGCAAGTTGTTTCAGGGTCCTCATCCCCCTTAGCAGTAAAGTCATCTCACGCCAATAAAAAAAAAAAAAAAACGAAGAAACCAAGCATCTGGTAAAGCTGTACATTTAGAGTACTTGAAAATGAGAGGATTATAGTATGATGTGGCTTAGATTTAAGCTAGCCAGTATCATTTCCATTTGCGGCTTGCATACTCCCTACTCCCATGGAATCAGTGTAAGAAAGTACGAATTCCTACCACTAACTACAAAGAGTCCCATTTTATGAAGAAGCAAGGCAGCACAACAGGGTATGTTTGCATAACAGCCTCTCCTACTTAAACTATTTTGATTTATATATGCTGGTTGAGATATTTTTAAAGGAGTAAAGGCTCATCTTTTAATACAGAATGACTTACAAATGATGACTACCTGAATACTTCAGTGATCTTATTGTGGCAGTTTAGATTATTGTAAACACAGGAGATAGAAGAAGAACAGAAAACAATTTCAAGAGATCAGAGATGATTTAAAACTCATAAGGAGAAATCACTGTCAGCCTTTGTTCTTATAGCAGTTGTCATATAGAGCTTTTTCCTCCCAGTGTGCTGCTTAGCTTTAGATACTGCTACCCAGTAAACAACCTCCCAGAAACACGTTGTTAATTTCAAAGAATTATTACTGACATTATTTATGTGTGAGAACTATGAGACTGTAGAACATTCTGTTCCACCAATTCATTTGCTGCCACTGAATCTTTGCAAAACAAATTGACGGCTTTAAAGTGTTTTTCAACATTAACAGTTTAACATGTACAGTTCAAGTAAGCCCCAGTCCCACATATCATCTCCTCAGTGAATTAATTTGATAATAACCTGTGGTTTAAAAACAGCTCAGTGAAAACAAACTAACAGATGTTTATAAATCTGGCAGACCAAAATCATGTTGGGTTCGACCTCAAATTAACAGCAGCAAGAGTGGATTGCAATGAAGTCAAAATCGTATCTAGTTTCCAAAAGCATTTCTTTCACATTTGGTAGGCACTTTTCCTAAACTGAGTTACATAAATTAATAAAACTATACCAAAAAAAAACCAAAACAAAAACAACAACAAACGAACACTGACAAAAACAACAAAAAGAGCTGAGGATTAGAAATAATTTTAATAATGCAAATTAAAATCATTATAATGCTTTAAGTAGTGGCTCTGTAAGCAGGAAATTTGGGCATATGGTTTCCAGAACTCACTGTGTCTTCTAGTAAAATATTTATTGGGAACACTACTTCTTAATATTTACTGCGCAGCTTTGGCATAGCTGAAATGTAAGCAGAACAAAAATGAAATTAATTGTGTATAACTCACCCTATTAAACCTGATAAATTGCAGTAGATTTTGTAATTTGTTGGAAATAATTCTAGGAGATGCAACTTGCTTTTATTTTGCGTTCCAAACCGTCATATTTGATTTAAGAATCATCTGTAGAAGTTTTCTCATTTTAATAAAGTGAAAGTTGCCACTAAAAGGAGGTAAACCGATTACGCTGCTTTTTAAAAAGTCAACATAAGTGTATTTTTAGGAAATAGATGTCACTCATATCTTTCCTTTAAAAATAGGAATGTTTAACCTATCAGCCTGTTGCATTTGAGACGCAAAAATGAAAAATGACATCTACGCCCATTAATATCGTCAATGTATAAACAGCACAGCGTGACACATTCTTGAGAGCTGAAGGCTACAAAATCTCTCTGAAACATAAATAACAAAGCACTCAGAAGCATATTTGATGTTGATATTCATCTCTGAGAAAAACACTGCTGCCTGGGCTTCTTATGAAAATAGATGCAGCCCAAATAGATCTCCTGTAATTGGTTTCAGATAGCGAGGTCAAAAGAAATATGATACAAGAAACTATTATGTGGAACAGGCGAAACAAGAATGTTTATACAGGCACTCCCTATTTATACTGACAAGAGGTGTATGCTTTGCAGATAACCAGAACCAAAAAATCTTGCCAGAAGACAACCAGATTCTGTCCATTTTCTAATTCCAAATCCCTATTTTATTTTTTTCGAATGGCTGAGTACTCTAGCATTCCTGCTGAACAAAAAATAAGTTTCTGAACATTAAATAACTTTCCAAATGGCTGCATATGTCAAACAAGAGTCATCTCACTGGTAGCACTATGGAACCGAAACGTATCAACATGCTAAGCTGGATTTAAGGCCAAAGACTGCACTGTACTGGTTGAATAACAAGTTAACTGAATGATTACATGGCCAGATTTATTATAAAAATCACTTCAGTAGAACCTCTGCCCCTCACGTCCTGCTGTGTCCATCCTCCAGCTGGCTCAGCCCAAGAAGCTCAGAATTACCTACAGTCATGTGAGATCCGTGAAAGACCCTGACAGAAAGATAATGCCACTCAAAGCTGCCTAACAGCTTCCAATGCTACCACTAAACTTTTGTCTCTTGCTGACTGTATTTTCCCTTAAAGTTCTCTAATGACTATCACAGCCAGCCTGCATGGCAGCTTATAATCTTTCCAAACGGGGTAGCAAAGCATTTAGCTCTATTCAGAGAATCTTTAATTTAAGATGATCCATCTGCTTTCCAACTGCAGTCCCTCCAGGAGAGCTGACAGGAAAACCGAATACCCACACACCCTAACGCATCTTTATTTACCTTATTGAGCAACACTGAAGTAAATGAAGAAGATAAAATCTTTGTCTTTAAACCATGTGGGGAAGATAAAACCCGAAGGCCTGCCAGTTGAGGACAAATGTGCCCCATCTGAGAGCCCATGAAGTCAAGCTCTTGATTTAACACAATTAAAATCCAAGACACATAACCAGCCTAATTTCATTTACGAATGGCAGACTGAACAATTATTAACAGTATTTCCTTACAGAAGTACAAATGAGGTAACAGGTAGCTAAGACTGTATTCCTCTAGGAATACATTATCTAAGAAATCAAAATGGTCATTAAGAATCAAGAAGAATTTCACTCAGTTAACCCAGCATCAAAAACATGCAAACAATCCAACAAAAAAGATGTGTCAGATGTGATCTTCTGCATATCCATTAAATGCTGTAGATAGCCAGGATGTGCAACTGGCTCCATAGCAGCAGCTGGACTGCAGGGTGTCTCAGTTGTGACTAGCAGGAGAACTATAAGACATAAAAATGCTTAAAACTGATTATTTTCAAGAAGAAACACCACTGGATGCTGCATTACCATCCTGACCATTCCTACCACAAGCCTGTGAGACAGAAGGACAGAATTCAGCAAATAACCTTCCACAACTGCACTTCTGGAAGGGGGTAGTGGACACTCAGTGCTGTCCTGAGCTCAAGTCTACGGGGTATGAACACTGAGTATAGTTGAAAATATCTACTGTTTGGATGCTACAGGCATTTGTGAAAAAAATGCCTGGTTCCTACATCCCAACAGGATCATGCATGAAAGAGATCCTGAGCTGCTTATGTGGGAAAATATGGTTTGTCCAGGACAGCAGACAGGTGACAAGTGGGCAGAGCTGTTCTGGATCACCATTTTCTAACTTACGTAGTTATATTCCTCTTGCGCCTCATCTCAGGAATGTAAGAATTTTACTGTCTGGATCTCATTTCCTTGGAGTGAAAGCATTCATTTTATTATTTTACTAGTTCTGCTTAGGATGATTCTGCCAGTTTCAGAATTCTGAGGGTCTGAATTTGATTCAGAGCCATGATCCTCCCTGCAGTACAAACAACAATTGAAGAAAACATCTTCAATCTACCTGAGTTTCTGTTCTGCCCTGATGTTATCCAGGATTAATTTGCAACTGAAGAGAAAAAGTAACAGTAATAAACTGATGAATGCAACATGAAGTCTCATAATGCTGTTTAATAAAAGGAAATTAATCACATAATTGTCATAAACCTATTTTCAAACAGCAATCTATCAGAGAGAAATTATGCATCTGTAGTTATTGACCTTTCATTTTACCATGACTGATTTGTAATTAGACTAGTTTTGTGAAAAATAATAGTTAATTACCAGATTTTTTTCACTCTAATTGTTTTGGCAATTTTTTGTTTTTGTTTTTGTTTTGTTTTGTGGTATACCTTTTCCCCATGTGAAGGATGCACAATAAATACAGGGCACTAATAACTTAGCAGCTAACACACTTCATTTTATAAAGCCAAATTTAGCTTCCATCTAAATAGCACAATCTAATAGATACTAAATACTGCTTCAGAAACAACTCTTGCATTTTTCCTGCTCATTATTTGGTTGACCTAGAGCTAGGCACAAAATACCCCTAAAAGCAGCTTGTTTCAACTCCTGCAGTCATTAGGAGGGCTTTTCCTTATAGGCATCCATCTGCATTGGTCATTAGGGATACATGACAGACTGTGATCACATGTTCCACGAGAGCAAACTCAAATAGCATCTCCAAACCTCAGACCACCTGAAGAATGCAAATGTCAAGAGTTAGGAGATATGTGGGCCCATAGCAAAGTTGAACTCCAACAATTTTCTTTCTTTCACCCCACGTTGGTGAATCTATGTTTCCTTTAGTAAAAACTGGATCAGGCAATCCAATTCAAATCATACCACTTACATTGCACAGTGACTAAGTGAATTAACTGTATGAAAAACAAAAACAGTGCGAACACCTAACACCAATATCAAAAACCAACAAATGTCCTGCCACTGCTATTTAATACCTTTCAGAAAGATAGGTAGAAAAATGCAATAGAAAAATAAAAATTTGATCTCATGCAGCAATGGCTGCATGCACCAGATTTTCATGTGAAAAACAGTATAAACATGAAAATCAGCAAGCACTTAATGCAAAAGCTATTTAATTGCGACGGGCAAAGAATGAGTTCATTACAGCTTTCCCAGGTGTGAATATAGAAAAAAAAAAAACAAGAAGAAGATTCCTAGAATTATAATACTTTCATAGATAATATTGCGTACATATTGTAGATATAATATCGTATGAAAGTACACATCGTACAATACACATTCTACAAATGTATATGAATACTTGACTTAAAATGTTCTGGTTAACAAAAGACCTGAAAGTCTGTCCACTGGAGATTTAACTTAAAGATGACTTTCAGATAAAGCAATCTGGAAAGGAATGGTGTTGGCCTAGGTGGAATGTAGTCGAATAATTCATTAATAGGAAAGGAACTGATGCAAATGAAACAAGCGTGGCCTCATTTGTATTAAAATCAAAACACAGAGCAAACATGGGAGAAGGAAAAAGCACAATACTGAGGGAAGCACTAATAGTAGGGTTTTGGAAGGCTGAGGTTTCAACTGATACAAATCTGAAAAGGAAATTCAAAGATTAAATACAATGAAATCTTCATGGAGATCTTTAAGCAAATGATCAACAAAAATCACATAATGAAGATATAAGCTAAAGCACAAGGTGAGATAGCTATAAAACAAAAGAAAACAAGTACTCATTTTGTTCTCGCCCAGAGCAATACTCCTAGATCAGAATGTGAAATTTGTAAGGATAGATGCGAGGTTTGATTAGTCTTACTAAGTAATACTGAGAGGTATAATCTGACTGTTAACAGAGTTCTGGCACAAAGCATCCTAATACATGATTCCTCATTCTCATGCCCTACAAGCTATAAGCCAAAGCTATCCATCAAACATTATGAATTTACGTAATGTCAAAGTAATTAAAAATACACTTACAGTAATTATAAGAATCAAAATCTCTCAGCCACTTAAAATGTGAATTACATATTTATTGAAGAGTCATTGATTTAAAGGAATCCAATTATTTGGACAACAACTGGCTTGATTTCCCACTGCCCTTACAAATCCATAGCCAGACAAATAAGTAAGAATGCAAATATATAAAGAAATATTATCAAAGTGGTCATATTAGGTTTGAGTTGAATGGGTGAAAGGCACAACAGCAACTACCATAAAATACAATGAGAATTAGTGGAGAAAAACGAAGTTTACACCAGGGTTTCACATTAGATACAGTAAATACAAAGTTTATTTTAAAATCAGTTTTTAGTGGATCTAATTGTTGAAGTTAATTTGTAAGGACATAATTTAATGAAATCCAAGATATAAAATATGTATTTATGATGAACAATAGTAAAGATGTAAGTCAGTATTGTCATATTATACAGGGATACACACATAGAAGTGTCATATGAAACAGGCACTGTATTTCTTCTACATTATTCAACTTTCTTAAAGAGTCAGCTGCAGAACTGTAAACATTTTGGTGCACAATGCTTCAAAGAGGTGTACCATCTGAACAGTCACCATAAAAGAGCAGTAAAAATGACCAAGAAATCTAACCTATGGAATAACAAAATCTGATGATAAAAAGAGAAAGAAGCATAAAGTAGTTGCAGCCTTCAACAAGCATCCATGCAGAAAGAATTAATTATACAACATGGGTAAGACAAGTAGAAGCGACCTTAAATGGAATTCAGAGAGATTTAATTACATTGAAGAAACTTTTAAGGATACTGAAGGAGTACAATACATTCTGTAGAATCTTTGTCACTGGACCTATTTAAGAAACATCTTCAGGAAGAATAGTGATTATGCTCTGGGACAGAGATCTTTACAAGCACCTTCCAGCCCTATTTTATTTGATTGCATGGTTCATTTGATTCCCGTGAAAGTACGCCAAGTTCGGATTACTGTGACGTCTAACACCTTGCTACATTTCAAATAACACCATGCTCTCATAAACTGAGTACCACGAAGCCTCAGCATGATTTGTTTCTGTGGTAAGTTAACAGCAGTATGAGCTGTGCCTACAGAATCACACTTTGGAATTTTCCGATATTAAGTGGTCACGTTTGTGTTTATGAGACTAACCTTGAACTGAACACTGAAGTAGTTTACACAGAATGGGATATGGGCTAAAATTAAGCACTCTGGGCCCTAACAGCAGTTTGATCCACTTGAACAGAAATTTTTTGTCCTCACCACCAAGAAACGGAATGACAGTAGCAGAAAACAAGATTTTCCTAATGCTAAATTTCTTCTTGTAAATAGAGGCCTAGCTGAAAAAGAGATAGGATGAGGACAGAAAAGCAAGGAAAGAAGTGAGGTCTGAAGCATAGTTTGACCAACTTAAGTTCCATGCATGGAAAGCAACTGACTGTACAATTCATTCTGAATTTCAATCTAGAGCTACAAGGCACAATACTATGTGCATCTTCGATAACCTGATTTCAATCATGTTTTTATGAAATAATTTGATAAAAAATCACTACTGCCCACCACTTAAAAAAAATCAGTTTTTATTGCTAAAACTAAATCAACTGAAATCCTACTGAATACACATGAATGTAAAAAGGCAATACGAGGATAATAATTTTATTTGTAAGTTTTCAGTAGCTTTGCTAATCGTTTGCACACTCCCCTTTGGTTTTGGAGTTAAAAAAACAAAAAATAAAAACATCGATATGAGATCAAGAAGAACACTATGCAAACAAACTGCCCATTTTCTAGACAACAGACTTATGAACGGTAACGTTCAGTAATATTCATGAGTGTTTTGATAACACAAAGCATAAGGCTTGATCAAAACCCCTTGGAATAATCCTGCAGCATTAAAATCTCTTTCTGTGCATGGACTGTGAGGCTCCAGGGGAATCTCTGTGCCATGATCAGAAATCGATTTATATGCCCGTATGTGTGAAGTAACACACACACACACACACACAATTAAATACTTGCTTTATCGAAGGAAATGCTTATGATCTGTGGAAAACCCAAAAAAAGCAGCAGTGGTAAGCTCTGCATCTGTCTGAAAGTTACTTCACTTGTGGTCTATATCTGGGCTGCCTGGATGACTCTGGTTGCTCTCTTCTCAGTTTGCCTTCAATTCCTTTGGTGCTTTTCATTTCATGATAACCTAGCAGGTACAATCCAACATGCAGGCCCCTATCTCTGAAGAAGGCAGTGCAGCAGCATGAGCCCCAGTCTTCAAGTTCTCACTGCATTTGGCAAAGGAGTTTGCTCTGAAGGGTAGCCTTAACAGACTGTAGAGCTAAGAAAGAATTCTCCACTTCAGGGACTTTTAAGAGTGAAGATTGTAACAGAGTGAAATGACAAAGAGCTTTAATTTTAAGCTAAAATGCAAGTGAAGACAGGCAGGCAAATGTCCTCAGGCTCCTCATCCTAGTTTCAGCCCTTGTGAGGAGATCTGGTAGGGAGTATATTCTTTATGATTAGAAACTTGCAGGGATGAAAAAGAAAAGACCTGAAGCTAGTAAAAATGTTTTGCAGAAGAGGAACAGAGAGACATTTTGCAATTCCCAGGGAATTTAGGTGCTGGAGAAATGATAGCAACTGTATGAGGAATTCCCAAGAAGTATACATGAGCAACACAACAGGTTAGGCATTTGAATTAAAAGTAGGTGTTCATCAAGCTTGCCCAGGGAAAAACAATCTTTATTATAGTGTCATGGTACCCACAGTAATATTCATAAATGGGAAACTAATCAAGGGATTATAATAATAAATATGCTCAGGGACATTATCATCTTCAGATGCGTTTGTAAAAAAGCAGACACGCCCAGCTGCCTCAGTGCCAAACATGTAATACCTCACATGAGACAGAGTCTATTCTGGCATCAGATAGGAAAAACATGAGAACCACGTTGTATATATTGCATCATTACTACCACTAGTACGCACACTAAAATAAACTACCAGCAACCTACTCACATGATCAGAATATGCAGAAAATTAAGTTTAGATTGAAAATTCACTCCTTTTATCCTTCTAACTACGCTTCTGCTTTACAAAAAAGCCTTTATTTTGCCAGTCCTCTGTCATGTCTTGTCACTAGCTTCTTAGCTTCAAACTTCAGCTACTGGTCCTCTCTTTCAAAGCCCTGTCTCTGTACATATCACACGTAGTTCATATTTCATGTCCTTGTACTTTTCTGTAACACCTGCTTGCATTTTCTTGTAACATTTTAAACCTCATTGATTTCTACAATCCCTCCACACTTCCTCTCACAAATTTGAGTTTTCTTCCAGAGATTTCTTGAAGTACAGAATAAAATCATCATATCCATACTGTGCATATGAAAACATATTATTACGTTGCTTCCTTCCCATCTCCTCTGCCCGTGTAACCCACACCCCAGGACTGCATCACCCACACAGGAGAAGTCAGCTCATCACCTGCATCCCCACATAGCAGCTGGGCAGCATGGGAAGGAAGCAAGAAAAAGCCCTATGTCCCACTTCATCTTCATGCAGTGAAGATTTGGAAATGAGTATCTATTCATGCAGTAATTTTCTCATGTGAGTTACTTGTTTTCAGTACTTTCTCAGTTAATTTCTAAAACAGCAGAACTAATAGTCAGGTTGGCATTTTGGATCAAGTAAAACTCCAGTGTACTACAGAACTCTGAGACATCATTGTCTGGATTAAGGAAACACCGCACTTCTGCAAGCTTTTTTAGACACGTCTTCTTTAGAATTGTGATTTTTTTTCCTGAAAAAAGCAAGAAATGGGAACTATTTAGATAACCCAGATCCTATCTTTATCCTCCCAAACCTTAACCTCTTTCACAATCAAGATCTTCTGTAACACTCCTGGGTGCTTTTCTAACACAACTGGCTTTTCTCTAACCAAAGACCAGCAGAATTCTCAAACTTGTTGGAACCTTTTACCTTCTGCAATTTAGTAATAATTAAACCTACACATAAACTTTTAAGAAAAGCAGGTCTATACGTGTAAAAGTACTATTATATATATATATATATACCTTGCTTTGGAATAATTTGTTGATGACAGTTCCCTGTGTCTAGTCCTCAATTGTTCCCATATAACTACAAATTCAGAGACTGAAAAGGGAAGCAAGACTTTTCAAGGAAAAATTAAGAGTTTTAAAAAATGATAATGCATATGCTACATAGCAGAGTCTTTTATGTCATATGAGTACATTTCATTGTAGGTATGATACTGGCAATATTTTAATATACCAAACCACCACAGTGCCACTTCATACAAGAATAATAAACTGAGTTTTAGCTCTAGTCTGTCATCACTTCACATCCTGCTTTCAAACAGGCAGTGCTCATCTTACAAACACCACTAGGTAGACATTAGGTTGTATGTAAAGAGCAAGTAGAAATAAAGCTCTCTAATTATTATTATTTTTTAACCTTAGGTGTGATGAGCTACAACTAATCTACTGTTTCCCACATTTTCTTTGCTTTAATTCACTATATGTCAGTGCATCTTATCTGCTAACACTCATTCATTTTTTCCTCCTATCATTTGTTCCTTACAGGAGGACTTGAAAGTGTCACACGAAACCAACAAGGATCCATTCTTGATGAGGTATTTGAATAATATTCTAGTGTCACCATGTATAGTATTACTTTAGTTGTTACTTAAGAATATATAACATCCTGCCTATTAGAAACATAATTTTTACTGTACAGGACAAATGTACATACTTCCTGCTCTGAGATTTGGAAAATAAAGTAATACAGACACAGTATTAGAGCATTTTTAGTCAAAAACCTAGCCTTTCATGAGAGAGCAATCTGGACTATATCTATTAGTTCCCAGGGCTCTGCTTGTGCAGTACCACAGTGAGTCAAGAATATAAATGGGAGAGAGATCATTTTATTTCAAGACTTTGGGATTGCTTTGAAATACTTTTTGGACCACAGCTTATGGTGTTACTCTTACGTAGCTATCTGAACTCAGAGCAGAGGCCAACAGCTGAAGCAACCTTTGATTTCACATGAATTTCAGAAGTTCTCATCCTTTTCTCCACCAACCCCTGGTTTCATTAATATCATTAACACATCAGGGCTACAAGGACTCTCATGTTTATAGTTATAAAAAACAAACAAACAAACAAACAAACACAAAAACCATACACAGTGAACTACTGAAATGTTATTAAGACAAAATGACTCCTACCAGGTCTCTCAGGCTTCATCTACACTGATGAATTGTTCTGTGCTGGTAAGCTGTGAGCACACCTCTTGGCTGACTTTCTGACTTCTGCTGACCTTCACTCTCTTAAGCAACCCCTATGCACAGTTCTGCAGCCAGACTCATCCAAAGCACTGGTCTCCCAGGGAGCTACATGCAATCCCTGTAGTTTGGGGGGTTAAATGCTCATTAGATCAGGGGTGTCTCATCCTACATCAGTCAGCCAGCTCCTGGTTGAGGATGGTCCAGGTCCTGTCTGTGTGCTGAAAACAGTTTGGCCGTGTCTTGTTTTAGAGACTCTCGGCTGAGATAGTCAAGATGTGATTTTAGATGACTTGGAAAAGATTCAAAGCTTGATTCCAGAGCACAACAGGATAGGAAAACAAATCCTTTCCATAAACAACAGCACTAAATACTCTTTGGAAAGGGGAGGGAGGACATTTCATTCTGAAGTTTATAAACAAGAATCTCAAACATCATCCCACAGTGCCTGCTGATGAGTTGTCACTGCCAGTTTTATATGGTCATCCTATGCACCTTGAGTGAGTTTCAGTTCTGACGTCAAACTTTTGACATCAACCACAATTTTATGAGAAGCCTGCTTTCCTAGGAGCCAAAAACACAGAGCTATATTTGAAAAATCAGAACTATATTTGAAAAATCAAATGTAAAAATGGCCTAGGAAATTCTTTGAAAGTAACAACCATGGATAATTTTCCTTACAATTTTCTGCATCAAAATCTGAGAAAATTCTGATTAGAAGCCTCGTGTATTTACTAGTAGATGAATTATATGTACATTACAAAAAGTAAAAAAAGTTGAATCAAGTACAGACTACATGGACTAATGCTGTAAATTAAAGACACTGAGAACCACAATGGAACAGAGGAACAAAATAAAAACATTGTGAGTAATGTTGAGGAGAGATTAAAATTCTGCCTGCCTAGAAGGCATTGAAAAAACCTCTTATTAGTAATCAAGAGCGTAACAACCAGGCCAGCACAGTATCACTGAGACAATATATCCTAGTGACTGGAGATGATTATGCTAGTCAGGAAAATAAATTAATTTTACTGAAGCTGACTTCCTTTATCTTCAAGACAAGTGTTTCTTCGACTTGTCTGACACAGTTAAAGCAGTACAGATACTCCTTTTATTAAAAGCAGCATTGGCAGATGCCAAAAATACAAAGTGAGCACTTTCACTGAGCAAGCAAGCACTGTTCCTAGACATTTGTAGCAGGCACATGGAATTCACCCAGGTTTTTACATCATCTTGCAAGACAAGTCACATCATCATCACCATTTGAAAATACTTCTGTTGTGAATTAATTAAATTCCAATGTTCACTTTTTGCAACAGAACTCAAGTTCTTAATATCCTACAAGCAATAGCTGAAGGAATTTTCACCTATAGCAATGACAATAATTGTTGGAAGAAGACATTTCTGAAACTTTGCCAAGTTCAAGAGAGACTGACCTCAGCTTCTGCATTCCAGAATATGAACTGTTGTTTTGGTTTTTTTTAGACAAAGTTCCATTGCATTTTTGTGTTTTGCAGAATGAAATGTTTTGAGTGAGAAGCAATGTGTATTCTAGAAAAGAATTTTAAGTTTTGCAAATATCCCATACTAAGTCTGGCTTAGCAGAATTCTAGATATTTTTCTAGGTGCTACAAGAAGTCATAATAATTACAGCTAAAGCTCCAACAAGACAGTTTTATTAAAGCTAAAAATGATTGATAAGAAGAACCGTATTTATACTTGAGAACAAAGAAGGGGATTCAACAATGTACATTCATGCAGCCATAAATTATTGTGCTGTATCAAACCCGTCACAAGCCATATGTGTTCACCAATACTGTAAAACGGCTTCAGCAAGTTTCTGAATTTCTCATCTAAAAAGTAGTAGTTTGGTAACAGAGGGAATTCAACGTTTTTCATGGCAGCCTTTCGTATTTACTCGAAATGAAATAACTGTGAGGACCAAAGACAGAAGGAGACCTAGTCCTGCATCCTGCCTTGCATTCCTTAAACTGTTTTCTATGTAGAAAGGAATAAAAGCTTCTGACAAGGAAAGAATGAAGGGACAGGTCAAATCTGTGTTTGATTAAGTGGCCATATTGTTAAGTTTTACCATATGTTGACTGTCCAAAAGATTATAAATACAATTGAATATAAAATATTTTTTATACAGAGAGGTGTTCAACCAGTACAAATTAGCTGCGATTAAACTCTGCTTTTGATGATTAATGTGTGTTCAACTGTCAGTCTCTTGCATTTATTCACACTGTAGCTCATTCAAGTAAGATCCAACCATATACTTATTTCAAACATTTAAATCCTTTAGAACTAATAAGAAAGAAACACAAAGTGAAGATGAAATTCAAGGCATAGACAAACTCCACTCTGCAATGTCTCAAGAATTTGATGCAGACCAGAGCAACTTGTAATGGCACAGGTTCTCATGTTTTAGAGGAAGATGCTAGAGGGATGATCTACCACATTAAAATAGCTTTTGTCAATTCTCAGGGAAAGTTAAGCATGTTGAGTTGCAGCATCAAATAAAATGAGTGTAGCCCTTTTTACTGCCTCCTTTCGAAGTGTGGAAAAAAATTCCATTTCCATGCTCACTCAGTCTTCATTTCTTGTCTCATTATGCCAATTAGAGCAGTCCTTTTAGTTAAGCAGGCATCTGTCTCCTAGAAATCCCATCCATCTGTTTATATGCTAGGAGGTACTAACAGCTGTAGAACAAATTTGATACAGATCATCCATGGTAGCCCATGGAGAAGCAAGACATGAGTTCCCCATCAAGGAGAAAGTTCAAGAAACAGCTCTCAGTGAGTGCAGTGATGTGGCACTGCCTTTTGGGATAGGAACGAGGTGACTGTTTGGATTTCATGGAACCCAGAAAAACCACCAAATCTGATTACTACATTGTGATGCTGACTAAGCTGAGGGCTCAAACTTGCAATCAGGCCAGAGAAGAAAACCACCTTTCTCTTGAAATACATGAACACCAGGCCCCATATCAGTTTCAAGACTGTAGAGCACATTGAGAACCCTAGCTGGACTGTCCTACCACCCCCACCATGTAGCCCAGACTTGGAGCCTTCTGACTTCCACCTTTTCTGGGCCAATACAATATGGGACTGCATGGGTGACATTTTCCTAGCGAAGACACTATTGTAGTAAATGAGAAATGGTGACCATTTCTCTGCTGGTACAGATTTTTATGAGTACAGCATGCAGGCTCTTGTTCACTGCTTGCAAAAATACTTAAGCTAATGGTAGTGAGTGTTAAAAAACAGTGTTTTGTAGCTGAAAAATTCACTCTATAGAATAGTGTTAATGTGCTCTTTGTATCTGTTGCAGTTTCCAAGGAAATAAATAGGAAGCACTACTTACAGTGTGATCTACTCACATGAGTGGATTTTTTACATCTCACGTATGAATGCTGTGCAGTACTGATTTGCATACAGAAACATTTCACATACTAAGATAAATGGGCACTGGGAGGGAAATTTTCCAGGAGAGACTAGGATTCTACATTAACACTTGGGAAACAGGACATCTCCAAATATCCTAATATTGTAGAGAAAGGTGTTTACACTCCATGGTTATGAATCATATCCTTTTTAATTTGTTTGAAAATTCTTTAGGATAATTCTGAATTGAGCAACATAAAAATCAACTGTCCCACTTCTGAAAACCCTGTTTGTCCTCTTCAAGATTGGTTGCAGTTGGTCCCCTGTGCTTTGAGCATTCAAAAATGCAGACCTACAATAGCCAAAATGCTCCTTTTTATCTGGAGGCTTTAGGTATCCCCCAAGACTTTTATATAAATGTAGTGCACTCTGGTTTACATTAGAAAAGGAAACATTTATCTTATCACATTGATATCAGCTCAGTACAATATTACATTCTGGAATAAGAAAATATTGCAACTTTTCTTGGAAAGGTCAAGAGGTACTGTTTATCTTCAGGGCATAATGAATTACATCGCATTGCCGGGCTAGGAACTCCAAGAGAACAGTACATGTTTTGACGCATAATGCACAGCTCAGTGTTCTGAGACAGGAGATGGAATAACAAACAAAGCTGTGGTGTAATATCTTGCCTTCAAATTCTGTATAAATAGGAAACTCTACAAGAAATCTGTTCAGTAACTAGTGTTCTTGGTAGTAAAAACCCATTCTATATATGTGGGACAATTCTAATGTTAGGATGACCTCCAAATGTCTTCAGCCTACTAACTGCATTCTAAATTAGAGTTTACTTGTATACATTAGAAGTTTAACTTAAGAGCTGCTAAGGAAGGCAGTGGAACGTCTACAAGTTTCTGGCTTCCAGATTTTATAGATAGAACACACCTTCTTATTTACAAAAATCACAACTGTTACATCTGACTGCTTACTTTGTGCTGCAGGAATCGCATTCTCAATTCGTTTTTATTGATCACTAAATAAGGCCCATCATTCTAAAGTGTCTTCAGTTAAATTTTACAATGACTGATCAGAAAAGAAAAAAAATATATATATTGATTAATCGGAAGTCCCAGTAGAAGAGACTCATGTCTCTTCATATTTCCTCCATAACGCTCAGTAGCGTGTAAATGGAATTTTTAGTGGAAAAATATGTGATAATGTTTATTAAAAAAAATATTTTGCCTATCAGGAAATAATTAAAACACAAGCAAAATTTTAACACCTTTATCTTCCAAGAGCAGTTCATTTACACCCCACCAGTTGTTTAAGAGGAAAATTAAAGGCTCTTAATTTGCTAAAATGAATAAGAAATTGAACTAAAGAATGAACTGTGTGGTCTGTGGAAAAAATAAGTGTTTTATACTTGAGACTAGTGGCAAATCAGTGTCCTTGGAAAATCTCCAGTGTCTGGCAAACTTCTGCCTGCAATTCTGTTTTGCCAGGTACGTCACCAAGTTATCAGCATGCAAATACATCAGTGATCTCTATGGGTGACATGGTCTCAGTGTGCCCCATTTCTGTCCAGAGCTGAAGTACTTAGCTACTACTTTCTAGACAAAACTTCTGCAAGGTAAGTATCCTAACTGTTCAGTTAATGTTCAAAACAATGATTGCGAGTGCTCAGTTTTTACTTCACATAATCACAGAATTGATGGGTTGGAAGGGACCTCTGGATATCATCTAGTCCAAGCTTTCTACTATCGCAGGTTCCCTAAAGCACGTTACACAGGAAAGCATCCAGGTGGGTACAATATTTTCACAGAAGGAGACTGTAACCCTCAAAGAAGTTTTTCCTCATGTTTATATGGAACTTCTTTGCGTGTTCCAGGTTGTTTCCATTGCACCTATTTCCCTAGCTGGGCACTGTTATAAAGAGCCTGGCCCCAACCACTTCACTCCCATCCTTTACATATGTTAAAGCATTGGTATGTTCCCCTCTCAGTCTTCTCTAGGCTAAATGGTCCCAGGTCTTTCAGCCTTGCAAAGTCATGGAATAGTAGGGGTTGGAACTGACCTCTGAGGATCACCTCGCTTCAAACCCCTGCTAATGCAGGTTCCCTACAGGAGGTTAACATAGGAAAGCGTCCAGAAGGGTTTTGCTTATCTCCAAAGATGATTCCACAACCCCTTTAATTAGCCTGTTCCAGTGCTCTGTCACCCTCTTCCTGTGAAGGGAAATCTTTCCCCACAAGGGCGATGCTCCAGTCCCCTAATCATCTTTGTGCCCCTCCACTGAACTCTCTCTAGAAGATCCCTGTCTTTTTTGAACTGGGAGGCCAGAACTGGACACACACTACTCCAGACGTGGCCTCACCAGGGCAGGGAAGATGGGGAAGACAACGTTCCCTGAGCTGCTGGCTACACACTTTTTAACACACCCCAGGGTACCATTGCTCTTCTTGTCCTCAAGAGCACACTGATACTGCTGGCTCATGATTAACCTGCTGTGTGCTGAGGGCTCATTCTATCCTTTCATCCAGGTCAATAATTAAGATGTTGAATAAGACTGGACCTAGTACTGACCCCTAAAGAACACCTCTAGTCACAAACCTCCAACTAGATTCTGCACCACTGATCACAACCCTCTGAGCCCTGCCAAGTTCTCAGTCCATCTCACTGTCCACTCATGTCCCACACTTCTTAAACTTATACATGAGGATGTTATGAGAGACAGATTCACAAGCCTTGCTGAAGTCAAAGTATACAACATTCACTCCTCTCATCTACTCAGCTAATTCTGACATCATAGAAGTCTACCACGTTGGTCAAGGCTGATTTCCCTTTTGCACAGCCATGTTGACTACTCCTGATATCCATTCTCTCTTTTACTTGCTTGGAGATGATATCAAGAATAAGTTGCTCTAACACCTTTCCAAAGATGGAGGTAAGGCTGACTGGCCTGTAGTTTCCTCAATCCTCCTTCTTGACCTTTTTGAAGACTGGAGTGACACTGACTTTCCTCCAGTTCTCTCCCATCTTCCATGATCTTTTAAAGATGACAGAGAGTAGCTTGGCAATTTCTTCTGCCAGCTCCCTCAGCACTCATGAGTGCGTGCCATTGGATTTGCATGTGTCATGTTCGCCTAGCTCATCTCTGACCAGATCCTCCTCAACCAAGGGAAAGTTCTTGCCTCAGACACTCTGATTTTCAGGATCTGGGATTCCAGAGAGGCAGTCTAAACAGTAAAAAACGAAGTAAAGTATTTATTAACTCCGTTTTCTGAGTGTCCTCCATTACCAGGGCACCCACCTCATTCAGTAATGGACTCTGATGAATTAAGAAAGAAGAAAAGAGCAGAAAATGAAGGCTTCCCTTTGGGGATGCTAGAGGATCCATTATAGACCCTCAAACTGGCTGGCCTTCTGGCTCATCTCACAGAAGACAGTTAAAGAACACTGATCACTGTTTTGGTTGGCCCGGCTCATTCCCCTGTCAACTGCACTGCCGTATGCGTGGCTATTTTGGACCCCCCCACCTCCCAAATTTTTCAGCTTAAAGCCTGCCTAACTACATTGATCAGCCTGCTGCCAAAGATTGTCCTGCCTCTTCTAGACAGGTGGATCCTGTCCCTCCCTAACAGGTTATAGTCTTCACAGAAAGACACATTATCATAAAACCCAAAACACCTGCACTAGCACCAGCTACAGGTGGTAGGAATGCAGGAATTTATATGCATTATACGTATATTTCTGGCTTCCCTCTTTCCTCTGAATGGCAAAACTGAAGAGAATAAACCTCTTCATACAAGAAAGGAGAAGTGCTTGCAGAGCTGGAATATCTATCAGATGGCCAGTGAGAGCACTAGTTTTCATAATATCCTCGCTCAGCACAAGAACACACATTTCAATCTGTTCTGCCATGAGATCCTGAAACACATGGAGTAACCAAGGAGTATCAGTAGGAGGTGCCCTAATGCATACTACAGATCTTTATCACTGTGGATAAAAGTACAGGTACAAATCAACAGTCTCATCTAGGTAAAACATGAAGGACGAAGGAATGAACATTAATTTTCATTCAACTCAGAAACGATGTATGACAAATACAAGGGGCCTATCTTCATATTTGTGGCCAATCAGCCACATAAGAGAACAGTAAAGATCAGAATTAACTGTATAATTTGAAGGACACTATGTCTCTATCAAATCAACATATAGAAGTACCTTAAAAATGCCAACCTAACAGCTTTAAGAGTCCAAAATAAAGTAGCTGAAGAGGCTGAGCTTGAACCTACATAATTTTGGAGACAAAATCAGTCTGTATCAGTTTTACTAAACACTGTGACAAACACAGAAGTTTGTGGGTTGTCTGGGCTTCATTTTTAGGTAATAACTCTTTGCTCATAATACAGAAAAAGAGAAAGAAAAAATGAACTGGAAGAATACACATTATTAGGAGTATCACAATACAGGTTTTACAGTTCTGGGAGATGAAGACATGATCAAAATGAACAGTGAAATAGGGACATGGGATGATATCTTGTTCAGAAAACAGCCTGGAAGACATTATGAGTCTGGTCTGCCATGTACAGAACTTAAGTAACTGTTAGAAGAGTGAAAATAAAGAAAATATTAATCTGTTCTCAAAAAAAAAAAACCCAAAAAAACCCTTATATATATATATATATATTTATTTATATGAACATTAATCTCTTCTCAAATATATATATATATATATATTTACATGAACATAGTAATTAAAAAAAATCTGAAAAACCATGTGCATGAATTCTTTTACTTTCTGGTTGGTCTAGTCTTTGTTTTTTACCATGGGACCTGAAGAAGCTGAAGTATACCCAATTATTTACGGTCTCATCAAAGGTATCAAGAGAATATATTTGGAAAAAGGAATAATACATGTTTTGGCCAGATTTCAAGACAACAGCCACAGCTGCCTCTGCCCAAACTGAAACAAACAGAAACACATAGAACACTCTTTCTTCCCTTGTTTTCTTTCCAAAGCATTTTTTACTTTCTTGTCATGATTGAAGCAAAATCCAACAAGGAAAAATGAAAGATTTACAGGAAGCTTAGATTTTTTTATAACATTACTGGATTAATGACAAATATTAACAGTCTTGAATAGAGCTATGTCAGTTTTGCCAGCTGATTAGTAAGTATATATCAGAATCTTGAAAATAATGTTATCTGCAGAGGTTTTCTTGAGAATATTACTTCAATTTAAGAATAGCGTCTGACACAATGCTTATAATTCCTGACAAATTGCCATTAGTGTCCAAACTGCTAATTCAATGAGCTAAAACCATATCTATAAAGTAGTCAAATTGAAAATTCAGCTCACAATTGTTGCAAATTTAGCCAAGTTCTATTAATTGTCTCTTAGGGAACAATGTATATAAGTGGATAGCTTTGCTTCCCACACATTTTAAGACACAAACTCCAGGAAATCTTCTACTTTGATTTTCTGTGACTTTTTTTTGTATTTTATTTAACTTTTTTCAGGTTCTACCAGTGACTTAAAAAAAATATCTTACTGTTTGTTCAAATTAAAGCCATTTGGCATCCACCATTCTCTTACGGCATTTTGAGAACCAAAATCCATAGTGGATTTTCAAATACAAAGTGAAAAGACTTCACGGTCTTTTTGGAAGTACCAATACTGAACAGCAGTGTTGATACATGATAATAATTCAGACTTGTTAAATGGACGGCTTTTAATTTCAGTAAGTCAGGTCACCACTCTCTGAGGAGGAACCAAAAATATTCCTGAACTTGGACATCTTAGATTTAATGCGTGGCTTCTGAGAGCGTTTTTTATCTTTGAAAACTGAGTTTTGGCTTCAAGGAACCTTTCTGAAGGGCCTGGCTAGCTCCAGGCATTTAACCCTGGCTGTACACTTGCAGTGCACCAAGGGGGTATCTGCCAACTGGAAGGCACCGACAGCACTGAAGAAGACACATGACAGTATGCCACAACACAGCAAGCCCAAGACTGACAAAAGTATCCCAGAGCAACCTAATCATTTTGAACAAACACGGAGAAATAAGATACTGTCCGAGGATCTAAGGAAATTTTGGAGGCCAACTTAGGAATCAGAAGTGGGACCAAGAAGAGGAAAGACAAAGTCATGAACAAAGTACGTTTTACTATGATCATTCAAGTACTTCCAGCCTGTGGTAGTAGGAGGTGCAGCAATTAGTGGTCATCCTTTACAAATGTAAAGAAAACCAGGAAAGAACAGTAGTTTCTGCCTTGAGGAATCTATCACATCTAATTCACAGCATGGGGACTGTTGGAAGTTACAGTTAGCCCTTACAGCACTTGTTTGATCATTGGACTATGTGTTAAAAAAGGGAGATATTTTGTACTACTCTTCCCTGGTATTGCCAAAGAAAGCACTTATCCTTCAAACTGAAGTTTCTCCATAAAGCCTCAGGTGGATATAAAAGAGCCTGTAAGGACAGGAATGATAGGAAAAACCCTTAAGACGCTTATTGTAGTTAATCATAAAGTAGAAAAAACAAGAAAGAAAAAAGTATTTGCTCATCAGATCACACAGAGACAATTAGGGATATCAGACTTTTCTAAGAGAATTTTGTTATAAGGGAAATCATTACAGATGAGCAAAATTTCCCCTCATGTAATGCTACACTTTGTAGGAATAAGTGCACAGACAGATTTTCAACAGTTTGGATTATTAGGGAGGTTATGGGTTTACCATATTAAAATATAATTAAGCCTTAAAATGTAAAGTTTCTCATGCATCTATTGCGATTCAGTGATATAAAAACAACAGGTTAAAGAATATTTTATACGTCTATTAACATAAATGGAAGGAAGTCAAACTTCTGGCCTCTCTTCAAGAGTAACAAAAAACAGCCGCCCTGGAACAAGACATTAAGGTTTTAGTAGAAAAGCTGAACTGTGCCATCCATTGCACTGTATGCAGGTACACCTCAGTTTATATTCTGGGTTATTGTGGAACATGAGAAGGTTAATATCAGATTATGTGAATTTGCCTCTACAACACACTCAGTGGGCTGATATACCATACTGGCATGCTGGAAGAGACGTCTGGCTCAACAGTTTTCCTTATAACAGGAGAAA
>NW_027072034.1:135636757-135664257 GCF_038088225.1 Cyrtonyx montezumae | reverse complement strand
TGATGGATTTATTTAGTTTATATGGAAATAATTTATTTGAAAGAAGAAAAAATGTTGTCTTTTTTCTGTGTGCTTTTATTTGCTATATAAAATTGATGTTTTCGTTTACACTCAAATATCACTATAATGTAATCAATGCATAAGTATATATAGAAGATATTTAATAGCTATTATTTATGTGTGAGAAGGTTTCTGTTCTTTAGAAGCTTCCTCACACACTTTTGAGAGGAGAGCCCACATACTAAAATGTGAACAGAAATATTACACCTAATGATACCGAAAGAGTATTTCCCTATTTTGCCTTGCATATAAATCACTAGATTCTGATTTCAATTGTAGCATGATTTCATTCGTCCCTGTAATTTCTATCATGTTACTCACATAACACATCCACATCTCATTTATATTTTGCAGCCACAACTCCAAAAATTTCTGTTGTTATTTGTATCATCAAAATGCCTAAGTCATAGACTAGAAATCTATTGTGTTGGCACTCTGCAAATGCTGAACACACTGGCAGTCTCTGCCCCTCAGAGGTTACCAGGCAAGGACAAGACACATGAATTACATGAATACGTGCAGAACAGACAAAAGGGAAATTACAATGAGACAATGAAATAACATTGTCAGCATGACAGTCAGCAATCTTTGTATACCACGCTAACCATCATCTATACCTAAGTATGTCTCTGAAGTGGAGGAATTAAGTCATTCTTGATGAAATCGATCCATCCATTGGAACCAGTAAAATATCGTTACTATGAAAAATTAGTGAAATGGAAAACTTTTACTGAGCAATTCAATACAGGAGCACAAAAACGTTGATGGGTAATTAACTGTAGAAAACAAGGTGACATTATCTAGAGTTTCTAGTAAACTCTGTGACAAACAGAAAATATCACTACAAATAAAACAAAACAAAATGAATTCACTTTGTTAAAATTTCCCTTTAAGAAACTAGAAACTTCATCCGTGTCTCTACTCAACTTCAGCTAAATTCCTCTCTTAAATTTAAATCCGATTCTGCATTATTTAACTGGCATTTGAAATTCCATAATGTCTGTAATTACAACAGCTTTGCATTTTTACCTGTGTCATTTGAACAAATTAGACAAGTCTTCTTCCTATTCAGTTTACCAGCTATTACATCAGCTTGGTTCAATGTGTGAACGCTACGTATCGATGATCTCAATTAACCTAATTAACTAAACTGGTTAACCTCACTGAAGACGTTTAATTCAAAGGCAGTATGAAATTTCTTTCTCTTCTGTTTCAGTAGCAAAATTTATCACATGTGACTCTGAAAGTTCATCAGTACAGATACTGAGACAGAGAACAAGGGAGACAGCTACTAAGAGGTACTCCTCTTCCCCCAGAACAGGGAGAGCTCGGAGATGCTCTCCCCTCCTTGCTGGCCTGTACAGAAAAGAATCTCACTTCATCGGCCTTAAAGCTGAGTTTGCTCTCCTGTTTCAGTACCCTTTAATGAACACCTACAAGGGTTTTGAAGGCTAGGAGACTTCCTGATGCTTTGAATCTGATACTTTTGTTGCCGCCAGAATGGAAACTCTTTTGTTACTCAACAACACTATCTGAATAACATGTATCTGCAGACATTAGCTGTGTGCTAAGGTGCCAGTCGTTGGAACATAACTCAACGGACAACCTCCAGTGTCTTAAATTTTTGCATTTATACAGATGGTTGGCGCCAAGTGTCTTTCAGCCTCTTAGCAGTTGTCAAAACTAACAAAGGATGGAGTTATTAATTAATTACAGCACTGCATACATGCCTAAATTAGGACCCCATCAGATTTGACGCCATACACACACAGCAGAAAAAGATCATGAAAACACAGAGCAGGAAAAGAGCAAAAGGCAAGGACAAATGAAGAGCTTCAGTGCACATACTGACTAGCCACTGCTGAACTTGGCTGTAGACACTGCCTGATTCTGACCTTCAGGGACACACATCGAGTGCAGGGATTGGAGTAAGATAGAGGTGGAAGGGCCAATGCAGGCATGAGAAAAAAAAAACAAAAAACAAACAGTCAGATTTTGAACATTTTCAGAGATCTTCAACAGTTGTGGTCCTCCTACCAGATCCATCAGTGAACTACTCCTTTTCAAGGACCAAGGGGGGAAAAGTGCAAAGAACTTCAAATTGTTGACTTCAAAGAGATTTATTTCCTTTGTTATTCTTGTACAGATCAGAGAAAAAGTCTTCCAAAGTGGCAGCAGCTACTAAGTGGCAGAAACTTGTGGGGTGTAACCCTCACATGAATGATTATTACAATGCTTGAAACCACACTGATGAGTTGCTTGGTAGTAATGATTTGAAAACCCGCCTTCCTCATCCCAATCAATAAATCTTACCAACCCAAACATTTATTGTCAGAATATTTACTTTATTGTTAATGATCATGGATGCATTCACTACTTTCTAAACCCAGTTTGACAAGAATCAAATGTAGAAATACACTGCACTGGATGTCTCACAGCAAAAAAAAAAAAAAAAAGAGAAAATTCAATTATGAAAATCCCACAGCTTTTATCACAACTAAACCACATTTCGCTTCTCATTTAACAAACATAAAAGATGACTTGGAGGTGACCTAATAATTGAGTAGCATGGATCTCGAAGAGATCAGGATTCAAGTCCCTCTTAGCTGTTCATGTTCATACATAAACTGTATGATCATTTTGCATAAGATGTAGATTACGGCATAAAAGTATAAACTTGTGCAGAGGTACGCAGGAAGGAGTACTTCTTTGAAAGCAGTTCTGTTTATGTTACAGCTTCTCAGTTTGTAATTCATAAAAGGACCTTTCATCTTTCACCCTCTGCTAGGTGAACTCTCTTGCCAGCCTAGGCAGCTTATCGCTGCTGTCAGGAAAGGTGTTAGCAAACAGCGTGCATATTATGTGTAAATGCTGTTACAAACAAGCAAGCCAATCTTACACTGTTCATTGCCAAGTGGGAACTGTATCTACAATTTTAGTCTAAATACAATGACGTTAGAATTCACATTAAAGAAGAATACTCTTCCTTCCAAAGGAGAGAATACTTACTGTGCCAATTTTAAGCTGCACATGAAACAGTATAACCAGCAACTGCATCATTTTCCATAATTCTTGCTCTAAACTGAGGATTTTCCACAGCAAAATACATTTAGAGAAAATTACAAAGCTCAAATAAATCACTGCACAGTACAGAGACTCAACAAATAGTTGTTCCAGGTATCTCTGTCTTAAACCAATCAGTGGTTGCAGTGATGCAGGACTGCTGAAGTACACTCGGCTTTAGGTCCAAAACGGGGCTTCAAAAATAATAAATACACCTGAAGCTTCTGTGAAACAAACACGATAAAAACATTAATAATATCAGCTTACAGGCAAAATTAGTGCAAAAAAGGAAGAAGAGCGTGAATCTGTATGGTGAGTTTTGAAAGATGCTGGGAAGATGGTACAGGACCCCCAAATAATGGAAGAATATGAAGTCCTCTGTGGAAGTCAACAGACTACAACAGAAACAAGGTGTGTTTCTAAGGCTGAAGTTATGGAAGAAAGATCCAAAGGAAAACTGATGTATATAAAGCTTAAGGTTTAAATCTTATATTTCACAGAGTATAGCTTGTCAAAGGAAAGAGTAATATACACTAGACCATAAAACTGCCCTCCAAAGGCAGAGAGGTTAGAATGTGTAGGTTTGGCCACCTCAATGAATATACAGGGAAAAGAACTGTTGGGAAAAATGGTCAAAGAACTAGAGAGTTATCTAAGAAACTTCCCTTCTGGTAGATGTTAAAAAACCATAATATGGTGACATGAGCAGGACAAAACAAAGAATGCACCAGAAAGTGAAGAGCACCTGGTAGCAAGCTCCTAAAGTAGCTCTCAAAATTGTCACTGACAATTGTCAGGGAAAGGCAAGTATGATTGTTGATACAAAAATGAAGTATGGAAGAGGGAGAAAGACGTTGCATGAGATAAGGTGGACCTACATGGTTATACACCAAAAAAAGAGAAGATTATGATAAAAACATGAAGGGAGATTATAACACAGAAAATGCATGTTTAGAGTGCCCACATAGCTGCATGCATTTAACTATCAACAACAGCCCCCCTCACTGCCCAATTCCTCAGCAAATGTACAGCTGTACATAAGAACCTAATGGTTGCATTCAGTTATAACAGCAGGTTAAAATCTAAGGCATAACTTTCACATTTTTTTCATATGTATAACCAACAACTCTGATAACCTGCAAGCCATTAAAAGCACCCATACAAAAAAATTCTGATAACCTTCGTAAGGAGGGAAGAATCAGAAGCAAAAGAGCTGCTGGAAGAAAGGAGCCCTCAAAGGTACATTAGCCAGACTGCTGCTAAACTGGAAATATTTTTGCTTTTCTGTGCCTCATGGATAAAATGCAAGTTATGTGAGTGAATATATATTAGCACTTCACCTACTGACAGTGAAAACGAAATAGTATCGTTTTCAGGAAACAATCATAAATTTAACATTGCAGCACTGTTGGTTATGTACACACACTACAGTTATTTTGATATTTGCATTCTCAAACACAAAAATAAGAAGGCAAATAATTATTACATTCAAAAAGATTTTCAGGCTGTTTGATGAATTGCAATTAACACTGTTTGAGTTATTCATGCTTGAATGTTATCTGATGTTCAAAAACTGCTAGTCTTAATACTCGAGCCATTACAAAAGATTTCCCAGATTGTTTGAGAAAACAAATGCCAGCCTACAGAGCACTTGCTGAATTGGTTTTTTAGATAATTTATTAGACATCTGTGTTTTGTGACTGGTCATTTCAATCATATAATATTGCCTTTACTCCCTGGTTGAAAGATCGAGTAACTAAAACTTCTTAACTTAAATAAGAAGCAACGGAGTTGAGAAACAGTAAGTACTGCTGTGTGGACATAAATAATTTTGTTGAAATAGAAAGTTACACACACTGAAGTGGAAAAAGAGCATCACTATATTAATTTCTTTTTAACTAATTAGAAATGTGAAAAGAATCAAATAACATTAAGAATTCTAATATTTTTGTTATCAACTCCGATACGAAGACTTCTAGCTATAGAAACCAGTATAAATGCAGACACTATATTTAATCAACTTTTGTATACTTTTTAGTATTGATTTTAAAAGAGTGCCCATCTCACATAATTTACAGGCTGAACGTCTGGTGAGCAAGGTATGAAATTTGTTCCCTGATTCCCTGAACTCAGTTTCTACAACCTGCCAGTCATCATTTAAGCAACTAAAATGGGCAGCTGTGTTAGGGAAGTGATTTTTCACACAGAACCTAATGGCAGCTGAACAAATATGCATAATATCTGAAATACCATTTAAGCAGTTAGTAGGGCTTGAAAATGTCTCTGATACTTATTTGCTCCTGGCTGGCTCATGATGTTACGCCCTGCAGACCCTGAGCAGAACCAATATACTGTTACCGGGCCTTGAAGTGACTCAGAAGGAAGATGGCAACCCCTCCTTGGTGGCTTTGAGAGGTCTGTTCCCTGAAAAGAGTATTCTCCCGGTAAACTTGGAAAACTGTCAGTACAGTTGAGACAGGGATGAGATATGGAGCCACACAAGGTCTAAATTTGCTTTCTTCCATCTAGTAGCACATGCAAGCAGGATGGGTGTGCTAACAAAGCATTTTCCTCCCTTGAGTTGCAAACCCTGCACCTTGCTAAAATTACTAGCCTTGTATAATGGCATTGGAAAAATCACCTGAAATTCTCCTATCTCCAGTCACACTGATGCCTTGAAAAAAAAAAAAAAAAAGGATATATAAGTGACCAGAATTCTGCAAGAAGAACAAGGTGCTTCAGAAATTAGAAATGATTTTCTTCAAGTTCGGAGAAAAAAATGGGAATGTGAGTAAGGATTGACACTGTGCATGTAATGATGTACTGACTATAGCTGCGGTGTATTAATTTTGTTAAGGAATACAATCTTTTTAGAATATTAATCTGCATCTTCCACTGGCAATCGGCCATCCTGTTTTTACGCACATTAAACTGAGTAAATTTCAACATGGTATACGCATTTCAAATGATGATATGCCTGAACTCAATGCAGAGTTAATAAAAAACAGCAGGTCAGTCAAAAGAAAAAACAAAACCTATTCTCCTTCCTTAGCCTCAAACAGAAATTAATGAAGTCATCAAGGTGCTGATGCAGTCAGCAAATGCAAATGCTGCCTCAAGGATTGCTTATACTGCAAACTTCAAGTAAAGAAGTGTAGAAATAAGAGCTACTCAATCACTGGTTAACTGGGACTGTAAGTGTGAGATTTAGAAACACTGCTAATTTTTTTTTTTAATCATTGTTTCCATTTTCAAGAAGAATAATCCCTCCAAGCTTCAACTCCATGTAATTCAGGCATACATGAACCATGTGTAATCACAGAGGTTTCATTAGTTTAGAGAACTGCACAGCGTTTCTCAAACATACACTGTTTCCTTTGTAATCCTTTCAGAATATTAAAGGAATATACCACCATTCAGAAACAAAAAACACAGACATAACCAGCAGGTACTGAAGGCCACAACTTGTAATGCTTTGGACACTGGAAGACTCATCTATTTCACGCCACTGTTAATCTAGTATCGTTTTAAACTATGTAGGATCATAAAACCAAGTCAGCAATCATTTAAAATTAAATTTTTGAACACGGGAAACATACCCATCTACCTGCTGGCTAAGTGAGCAGTAACACATTTCCTCAGATCGGTGGAGAGGGCTTCACTGTATCAGTTTAAAAAAATACATATACTTCAGCAATTTTAAAGGCAAGGCTTTTTCTAAGAATCTAGGACGAAGGAGAGGAATACCCCCTCTTTCAAAAAGGCTCATTTCCATTTGCAAGAGCCCGTTCCTTGCTGCTTGAAACATGGCAGAGGACATAACCAGGTCTGAATCACAGACTTTGGTTCCCACGCTATGGAAATAAAGGTACATAATTATTTCTGTAGGGTTTGGAAGTGTTGTGTTCTGTGATAACAGATCACACTATTGCAGAAAAAGAGAAACCACTTTCCCAGTTTTCAATGCCCTGCTAGACAAGGGGAGGTATGTTTTTACTACTGTATGCACTGTAGACAGGGCTCCCACAGGCAGCAAGAACAACTTAACAGTCAGAACCTGGAAGATGTTTAGGGCAGGCAAGTTGATAGTGTTCTCTAATAAACAGACCTGGAAAGAAATAAATGCAAAAGAACCACTGTAAGGTGAGGTACAGACATAGGGTTCCTATTGTCACTGAGGGCATGTCAACCACAGCCTTTCCTGCGATTTCTCAACTCCGATATGTGACAGAGTAGCACAGTAAACAGAGGGCTCATTCTAAGAAGAACGAGCTGGAAACATCACGGCCGGGTAAAGAACTGACTGGAGGGCTGAGCCCAGAGAGTGGTGGTGAATGGAGTTAAATCCAGCTGGGGACTGGTCACGAGTGGTGTTCCCCAGGGGTTGGTGCTGGAGCCTGTCCTCTTCAATATCTTTATAACCTGAACAAGGGCACTGAGTGCACCTTCAGTAAGTCTGCAGATGACACCAAATTGGCTGGAAGTGCCAATCTACATGGGGATAACAAGACCCTACAGAGGGATCTGGGCAGGCTGGATTGCTGGGCTGAAGCCAATGGGATGAGGTTTAACAGGACCAAGTGTTGGGTCCTGTGCTTCCGCCACAACAACCCCAGGCAGCACTACAGGCTTGGGGCAGAGTGACTGGAAGACTGTGTAGAGGAAACGGACCTGGGGCTACTGGTTGATGCTCGGCAGAACATGAGCCAGCAGTGTGCCCAGGTGGCCAAAAAGGCCAATGGCATCCTGGCTTGTATCAGAATTAGTGCTGCCAGCAGGAACAGGGAAGTAATTGTCCCCCTGTACTAGGCACTGGTGAGGACGCACTTCAAGTACTGTGTTCAATTTTGGGTCCCTCACTGCAATAAAGACATAGAGGCCCTGAAGTATGTCCAGAGAAGCACAATGAAGTGAGGGTGTCTGGAGCACAGGCCTTATGAGAAACGGCTTAGGGAACTGGGACTGTTTGGTCTGGAGAAGAGAAGGCCCAGGGGAGACCTTATTGCTCTCTATAACTACCTGGAGGGATGTTGTAGTGAGCTGGGGGTAAGGCCTCTCTAGCTGGGGGTAAGAAGAGTCTCTCATGTAACTTGTGATAGGATGAGAGAGAATAGCTTAAAGTTGTGCCAGGGGAAATTCAGACTGGATGTTAAGAAATACTACCTCACCAAAAGAGTGAGGGCTGCCCAGGGAGGTGGTGGAGTCAGTGACCCTGGAGGTATTTAAAGAACATTTAAGACATTGTGTTGAGGAACATGGTTTAGGGAGAACACTTGGTGATTGGTGGACGGTTGGACTGGATGATCTTGCAGGTCTTTTCCAACCTTGGTGATTCTATGATTCCGTGAAAGTTCTAATAACAAAATGCCATTTCACAGAGCAATTGTAAAAACAAACCGAGGCAGAGACAGTTCAGTATGACTATTCTGATGAACAATAGATAAGATTTCAGAGATGAACATCGCCAGAAATATCTGTACTGCCGAGAACATTCCCATAATAGAAACAGCACTACAGACAATGAATATCATTCAGTTATACTGGAGGACATCTGAGCTTGTTTTTTTTTTTCTATAATTAGCAAAGCCACTTCAAAAAAGAGAACATTCTTGGGTCTTTAGGAAACAGTTTTTTCGTTGTACTTATACAGTACCATGTACAATGGGGATCAAAAACTTGAGTAAGTTTTGAAGGAAAAGCAACAGAATCATAGAACAATAGAATGGCACGGGTTGAAAAGACCTCAGAGATCAACTAGTTTCAACCCCACTGCTGTAAGCAGGGTTGCCAACCACTAGATTAATACAAGTAGTTACAATAAGCTTCTACATCTGAGAAGGACTGCAACATGTTACTCGGCCGCATATGAACCCTGAAAGTCATCCTATCATAAACCATCCTTTGCTATGTGTTTTATTTTTGAATTTCTTTTTAAATGAGTGGGGTTCTGAACACGTAAATCTATCCATACATATTCAAGAAAAGATACTGATGTATCTATTCCCAAGAAAGAAAATGGAATCAGATGAAATATGTTCTCACATCTTCTATTAGGACCATGTCACAAAGAAGTATTTGGATGCATTATAGGCAGGAGTATGTATCTATAGACAGACAGAAGAATGAATTTATTAGGCAATATAAAGAGCAGCCAAAGCCTAGCCTCTTAACCAAAGTGGAATCAGACATCTAACAAACCAGTCGCTACAAGCTTTGTTGTGTTTTTAATTCTTCCCTAATACTTGAACTAAAATACTCAGTTTTTCTAGTGTGAACCGCATTCCAACTCTGAAGGAAATTTTAAATAGGGGAAAGTACAGAAGTAGTTCTCAGGATGACTATAATGACATTTTCCTTCCTTTTGGTAATAACCCAACATAGCGTGGCAGTTAACACTGTTTGCTCATCGTATTTCAGTTCAAAACTCACTGTTAACTTGTACTTTCTGATCTTTACACATTTGAATCCCTTAACATTGGAAGACCTAACTCTACTGTAAAATATATTTCAAAGTTAAATAAAATACCTATTTGGAAGAACTGTAAATGAAAAGTCCAAGAGTTTTCTTACGGAATTGCTTTGTATTAGGGTAAATAATGTTATAGAAATGTTATATAGAAAAAATGTTAAAAATGGTTCTATTTAAAAATAAAATGTATCTATATAAAATTAGTACTTAATTTCTGCAGTGCTTCGAGTTATATCTGCTATTACACTATTCAGAAATTACATTTGATTTTCACAATGATCAAGATTTTTTTTTGTTTTACAACATAGTTTTTTTTTTAATAATGTTTGTGTGTTATCCCAAAAAACATTCTAGTAGGTGCAAAAGATTATTTTCTATGGTTGGTTGCTGATTAATGATGATAGTTTTAACTCTGCCAAGAGCAGCTTGCAACCTTATATCTTAAGCAAAATAATACCCAAAGATGAAGCCACTCTAAGTTGTTTTTACATTAAATCAGTTTTATTTTCCAAAAAGTGCAAGTAGAACTCTGTTTTATTGTTATGACTCTGTAAGAAATATATCTTTAAGTCTCCTTATCATTCCAATGATTGCTACCCTATCACACAGCAATTGTTTTAAAGATGTATCAAGAAGACTATGGGCAATTTCTGGCTAACTATTTAAACTGTAGGCTTTACATCCAAGACATTACTGCTGATCGATTTACCTTTTGATTAGAATTCAAAAAACGTGTGGGCACAATATTTTAAACCCTGCACTTTTGAAATCCCATTGAACTAATGAGGCGGATCAAGGGACCACCACTATATTCCTAATGCTTTCCATTTCTTGATCCTTTTCAATAGGATTTCAAGAGATTTTTAAAGAGTTCTTTATTTTTTGTTCACTCATAATCAAATAGGAAATCAATGAACAGTCATGCCCTGGACTGCTCTAATTTGGATTGTTGGTCTGAAATTAAGTTCTGTTTTCTTATCATGAGAAGAAAAAAATCACCCCCAAAATACAGGATGTTGATTCAAGGGCAGATGAACATCTACCCTCCTTGTTTTATTGTGACCTAAACATCCTGACCCACACTTGCCTGATTTTTTACTTTAACAGGTGTTTAGGGTGCTAAGATGCTGCAAGAAGAGGCTTTGTATTTCCAATTCCAGCCAGACATTGATACTGACCTGTGCACTAGGCTGTTAGCAACCATTACCACATACTATTGCTTGACCCCATAAAGTACTGAGGCTTCTCTGGAGAAAAACAGTGAAGAGGAATATTTACGGATCATGATTAATGGCATCACAATAAAATATTTAAACGTGAATGGCTAATTCCATCAAGCCAGGCTCTCAGGCACCTTTTATAAATAGTTCAGCTTTAGTGACGAAAAACATTAGAAATCTTGACTAAATTTTTAATAATACTTTCTGTACAAGGAGTCAGTTTGAAACTCTAAGTCAAGGGAGATACTGCATATAAAACTGTTTGCCAGCAACAGGCTAAATCTACAGAGGAATCTGCAGGCCAACCATGGTCTTCCTGACATAGAGAAATATTACTAACTTTCAAATGCAAACTTGTTTGAATACTGCTGTATCTTTTAGTAACAGAAATAAAGAGCTGATTTTCAATATTTCATGCGCTAGCCTATGTCTGTAGTTATGTTATGACATATGTTAGTATTTGGTCGTAAATTCAGCAATGTTAACAACATTTTTGTATTAATAGAGCTAAAAAAAAATTAAAGCATGCATACAGTTACTTAATAAAGCAGCACAAGCTAAGACTTCTACAAAAGCCAGGCTCCACAAATATTCTGAACCCCAAAGACCACCTACCTGTTAAGCAACAGGGAAACTATCTGGTTAATCACAGGCTGGGCTAAAATTTCATGTGTATGTTACACTTCTTCCTTGATCGACAAAGGATGGTTACAAAGTTTTATGGGTCCTATCCAAATCCTGAACTGATGTATAAAACAGAATGTTTGTGTCATACTAGTCATAAATACCATATACGAAATAATTTTAAGTGTCTGCCATTCATTTACTGTGCTTTTAGCAAAGCCTCACGAACATAAATTGATCCATAACAATGAAAGGGAGAAGAGAAAGATCCTGAAACTACTAAAGGTAAGGAAGCTACAAATGCATTCTTTTCTTAATCTTTTGCTTGAGTCAATGTAGCATTTCTAATTGTTTTAATGAGGTCTCAATCACAGCCTTTAACTCAATTTTACAGAATCAAGCTGAATAAATCTGTTACCACAGCACTTAAACCTTCTGCTGGCTGCTGTGTTCATGAACTACGTTGCAAGTACCAAGTTTTATCCAAATATTTCCCTGATTCAAGTATCATTTAACAAGCTGTGAATAAGCTGTTAGCACAATTATTCTGGAATGTAGATTCCAAGAGGGAAAAGCATGACAATCCCCATGATGATCACTGGTGGTTACAGTAAGAAATACACATTTGGCAGTCTGCCACAAGTTGGTAATTGTTTATGAGAACATCTTTGATTTATAGAAAACAAGAGAGTTATCTTACTCTAGTTTAATATTGGTTGTTACTATGGCAGTGGGAACACAGTGAAATTCTGGCTTCAGTGAAGCTGAAAGTCTAATGAAGTCTAATGCTCTTTGTGCTCAGTCTTCAGGTTTTTGGTGTTGGTGTTTCAGCTTCGGGTTTCTGCTGTTTACTCATCTCACTCCCCACCCACTTACAAATTTGCTAGCTCTACAAGTCCAAACTCCATGGGCATGCATGCATTTAGAGCTGGACAAACTTAGGCAGAGTATGATAAATTTCTGAGATTTCTTTTTAAAAACAGGTAACTGAATTCAACGGCCAATTTCCATTACTTCAGTTTGACATTCATACAGCAAAGTATATCTTAAATAGCATTTACAAAATTTGGCAAGCTACTAGCTCATACAATACTGAGGTCTTATATTTTAGTATATTCTCAAAATATAAAACACTTGAAACGTTTCTGTGAAGATATTATGCAAAAATAAATATTTAATTTTGCAGAATATCTTCAGAACATTTCAATATTTAATAACTACTCAGTTGGAAGTTCTGCTTTTATCAGTAATGACAATGTAATAATCAAATCAAAGATTCCCACATGTAAACTGAAATGACATAATCATATATATATAGACAACATATATTTCACAAATAGTTTACCACGATTTCCTGGATTTACACTTATCCCATTTAGTATAATGCAATAAAAATGATACTTATGGCATCCTCATTCCCCTCCTCCTGTGAACTTGGTTGGAACACAAAAGAAACAACTATAAACAGAGATTAAACTGTATTTTGTCTCTCCAAATCATAAATTAATCTGTTTGTGGCTACCTCACAAAGTGAAAAAATTAATACAGCTACGTTAAGCAGCTTAATTCTTCACCTTCACAAATAATTTTACAGGACATTTGCAACAGATTATTAATAGGAGAGCTTTTTTCTTAGGCTTTTTGTTCTTCTTTTTTGTGTGGGTTTACTTCAAAAAGATTGGTCAGGATCACAGACATTTGCTATTACTACCTTTTTATGAACTGCCAAGGGTTAGAATAGTTACTAGATACAAGCTTAATGTTTATAGTCACTAAACCATTTCTGGCTGCGAACTGCTACAAACCAACAGAGAGAATTATCCAAACCCTCTATGACTGTGAAAGTATCAAAAATATTTGAAGACTCAGCTCATGGACTTCTGAAATTGAGAAAGATTTTGAGACAAAATTGAGAAATCAGTCTTAACTACTCTGAAGACTGAGAAAGGCTACAGGATTTTAATTACTGGATTTTAACAAACGTGCTTTTCAAAGACATTCGAAGATATACTTTCAAAAATTCATGGTGATGCTTGAGTAACACTCATTAGAAATGGCATTCACTGAAACTACTAGAGCCATGGATGCGCACATATTCTTTTCTTCTTGGTACAAATCAATGTTTGATGAAGTTTCTTGGGACAATTATTTTCCCTTAAAGATTTTGTTTATTTCAGGGTTACTGTGATACATCCATGCAATACAAAGACACATAGCAGTGACGTTTCAACATTTAAGTCATAGCTGTGTCAATGAAATTCAGAAAAGCACACTAAGCATAATTAGGGAATCACACCTAGACTTCAACAAAGAAAAGCCACATTCATTTACATGTAAAAGTATGGCATGCCGATTACATTTCACTACCAGCTACAGTCATTCTGACGTACAAAATCAGTAACCAGCTTGGAAACTATGATTTCTAAAATCTACTTCCAGCTCCACCCTCAAATGCTTTCGTGAAGCAAGTCTTAACGAAGTGATTATGCAATTTAATTAATAAAGCATTATGTGTGATGAAATTATTTAGTAATAAATAGCAGCAAAACAGATTTCTTTCCTGTTCTGCCTACCAGCAACCCACAGGACATAGTGGTAAAAAACAAAGTGTCATTATCCAAAGGACTTTCTGCATCACTTCTGAATTCTCATTACCCCCCAAAGAAGACCTTCTCTTTTTATGTAGGAATTATGGCAGGTCAAATCAAGAAACACCTGAAATGGATTGTCAAGTATGGTTCATGTTCTGATACCAAAGGAAAAAAAATAGCGCCACTCTAAAGGCAGCATTCAGTTTTCCTCAGTGATAGTTCAACACAGTGTAGGCAGCCTTTCAGTGAGAGCGTGGAATACAGTTTCCCGGATCCTGTACTCCAGTTAAGCCTAAGTGATGAGGAACATTTGCCCATTTTGCCTGGAAATAAATCAGCAATGAATCACCGTTACCTTAGTTTAACTAGAAACCCATGTCATTAAGCCCTTTCATCTTCGCAAATGCACCTGGGCCACTGTTTTCAAATGTAGGTGCCTAAACCTGAGATACCCAAAGAAGAGACTGAAAAAGTGCTGAGCAGATACAAACCCTTCTAAAATCAATGGTCTGTATTCATCCCTGAATACAATTGATTCACATCACCCGAGCAGCAAAAATGAAGCATAAATCTCTCCTATTGAAAAGGCCAGAGTCTGCCCCAACAAAAAAGAAAGCCCCACATAATACAGAGCTGGGTGCCAACGTGCTACTATGAGGAAGAGAAGTTTGAGTGGACATCAGTTTCTCCACTCAGCAACCAAGAAGGTGTGGGGCAAAGCACATGAACCCAGCACTATAAAAATATTTTGCTGCTGGCATGTTTTTCTGTTTCACTCATTCTCTCCTATATCATTGTTTCTATGAGTCACAATCCGATGACAAATATTTGTTTTGCAGTGACTAAGGGAATACATGTATTGGCTAGAGCAACTAGGCTGCACTGAACTACTGTTTATTGTATGTTATGCAATTGTTTGGTAGAAATGTTCATTCTACACTGAATGGAAATCAGTAATACAAAAGGCTCCAGTATTCATACGGAGTGAAATGGCAGTAAGACTGTAAAATACACCAGGCTTCCTTTTTTTTCTTCTAGACACAGTATTTAAAAGAAGCATGAAGTTATCCTTCTAAGGATCTTCATAAATAAATCAGCTACTGTTTCCAGGTAAGGTTATTTTTTTCTAAATGGGCCAAACACTTCATTTCAGCCTTATGATTGAAAAACAACAATAAAACAATTATCAGTGCTGCCAAACCAAGGTGTCTACTTACAAAAATTTGGCAATATATATCCATGAAAAAATGACTAATTAGAATGCTGTAGTACACTTTCTTAAGGTGAAAAAAAAGAAACTCAAGAAGCTATTAACTGTCACTCTTCCTTTTCTCTTCTTTCCTTTTTTTTAAGCTATATAAAAATATTTTGTGTTCATTAATGTATTTTGGTATATTAGGCTGAATATACCTGCCTGTTCTTTCTGTTTTGTTAACTCAGAAAGATGTTGAGGATCGTGATTTTATAATCTCGATTCAATTCAATGCACATATTCAACTTCTATAATATATGAAATTGACATCTGGATTAAACAAGTTTGCACTGTAGTGGTCTCTGACTTTCTGTAAAATGGCAGAACGCATTGTTAAAGCTTCAAACTACTGAAAAAACATAAAAGTTGCTAAAAACTGTTATAGCAATGTTGGGATGGGAACAAAAAAACTACACTAATCTATTAAAGACTCAACAAGCTTTTAAAAAAGTTGTTCGCTCTTGTATTATATTAGTAACTGAAGATGCTTTCCTTAAGAAACTACTTCATCCCCCAGTGAAGACTAGGTTTTGAGAGATTTCAGTAATTCAAAACAGAGATTTTACTTCAAGCTTTCATTTGTATATCTTCGATAAGATTATTTTAGCTTCCTATTCCACTCCGCACTACTCTGTCAAGAAGCTCTACTTCAAAAATTTAAGAACATTTCTCAACTACTTATTTATTCAGCCACATGCCAAAGCTCAATCATCATGTTATTGCTTTCCCATGTACACTCTCTTATAATTCTGAAAACTTTTAAACTATTATTCATGCATTGAAGACATACAACTATTAGAGGAAGCAAAGCCATAAACTTCAGTTTCCAAGCCAGTCTTCATTATTCATAAAAAATAAGGAAATAAGTACTTAACTAGTTCTTAACTATTTAATGCCATGGATATTTAAAGCTGTGTGCAGATTGCTAGGTTGACAGACAAAAGGCAGTCTGAAGTCTGGTGTACAAACTAAGTACATATCCATCAATATTGTAGATCTACTGCTATGAACTCTGTCTCTTTTTCCTCGTTTCTGCTTCTTCTTTTTTTTTTTTTTTTTTTGTCTCTGTGTACTCCCCTGCCTTCCTTCTGCATTTCCCTTCCTCCCAGAGCCAGGCTTTATGGATTTTTTTTTAGATATTGTTTCATACAGGTTCTGATACTCTTCTGTTAAAACTACTGCCAAAGCTAAAAGACTGCAACAGTAAATGACAAATGTTTGGTCTCCCCTTTTCCTGTTGCAGATGCTAGAATGGTAATCACATATTCAATGCTATAATGACAATACACCTGAATTTCAGAATTGGTCTATTCTCCAAATTGTTCATCTTTACAAAATATGACACTAAACTCTATTCTTTATTGCCATCCCTCCCTACACATAACAGCTAGCCCTATAGTTTTACCTCTAAAGATCATCACATATCAAAATGCATCAAAATAACAATTTTCATCAGATTGTTACAGATAGACAGTTTAACTAGGAAGAGAACTTCATCAAAACTCCATTTCACTGCCATTTATCATGATATCTAATGTTTTCTGCATTCTGGGGAATATCATAGAATGAGGTATCAATGAGGAAGAGGGTTTATATAGCAATTAGAAACGTGATGGAATTCTTCAACTGTTCATTACCAGATAGTGTTCTTTCTTTTATTACACTTCTTACTAGTCGTTGATGCTCAAAGCTACTAAAAAAGCACCTATTTAACCAGTAAAATGTGGTCTAGAAGCATAATAACAAGTACTTTTTAACAATACTGTTTGTGAAGATTTTTTATGAACATAAGATTCCTCTCCATTTCATTATTTTTACTTTTCTTCCTTTTTTCTTTTTCCATATTTGCTGCCTTCCTATTGCCTATAATTACTATTCCTTATCTTCTATGCAAATCTCTTTTTCATCCTGTAGATGCAGTTGCCTATCCTGCCTTTGCAGTCTTCCTTCAATGTCATGTAAAATTGCTGTTTTTAAGATTTTTAAACAACAAAAACAACAGTATCTTTTACCCAAGTATTCAGCTTCAGTAATTATCTTAATACCCTCCTGTCCCTCCCTTCGTTCAAATGTATGAAGATTAGCAGGAAAAATTAAATCTATAGACACTTAGAAATTGTTTTTAAATCCTCAGATATACCCATAAACATGCTGCATGGCCACAGATGTCCAGGTACCAAAGGAAATTTAGTATTATTTTAAAAATCAAAATATACTTTCCTACCAATCTGCAATGTAAATATCAGATAACCCCCTTGCATTAAAACTCTTGTGATGACTGCAGTATTGCTCTTCATTCTTACCCAGAGGAAACACTGCTTCTGCCTGAGACAGAACAAACAAATACTTCTCATCTTACTTGACTTTTTAAAAGCACACGCTCCTGTAGTTTCCCACTCCTTATGCGTGGTACTGGGGAATGGCAGAGCTAATCGAGCACTTCCTCTTCCCCTCAGGGCCCTTTATGAACAATTGACTGGCTCCCATTTTTATAATCCAGCTTTTCTAAATCCCTAATTAGAGACCCTACTTTGATGTGGGTATCTCAAAGCTGCTTTATAACCTATCTTTGTAATTTTGTCACTAATCTGCCTTCTCTACACCTATCCAAAACAATTGAAAAATGGAAAATAAACCTTCTCCAGCAGGTTTATTTTCCACATCATACAACTATTTCAAGAGGTTTTAAACAAAACAAAACAAAAACAACAACAAAAAAACGACATGTTCAAAACTGAACCTCATATAAATGTTGAAAATGCCACTATTTTTTTTTTCCTAATGATTTTGTTGCTCAATATGCAACTACACTGACAATACCTGTCCAAAGACTGGTACTTCAAGAATGTATCCAGTCTCCTTGGGAAACATGCAGAGCTCAAGGACAGGCTCTGAAACCTGCCTTAAAATAACAACTGGCTTCAGTTTAAGCACATCAAAGTTTTCAAACCTTCTCACTTTTGTCTCCTTCGTGTGTGTAAAAACACCTTATTCTGCATACTGTGCTTACTTTCCGACGAACTGTGCTCATAACCACAAATAAAATACAATGAAAATACTAAAAGATAGCCTTGTGAAATTCAGAGCACCAGAATTCTCTTTAAAGGGTATAAAGAAAAAAAAAATATAAAACCTAAGAAACTGTTTTCATGAAGAGAATAATATTTATTAAATTCAATCCCAAAACAGATATGTTCCTGTACGGCATATATCCTTTGTGTTCTTTACAGCATCTCAGAGAGTTCAGAACATGCAATTGTTAAGAGAGAAGACATACACAATACCAAAGTATTCTCATTGCTTCCTCTCCCATGTAAAGCTGTTCCCAAACAGATCATTTTACTGATGTGCATTACAGCAACTATCTTTCATTGGAAACACTTCAAACAAGGAAAATTCCACAAGAGAGAAGGCTACTGCCTAATACATTGCAGTGATATGACCTCTTGACCGCAAGTTTTTTGTATGTGTATCACAAAAGGCTCTTGACACCTGTCATTTTCAGAGATTAATAAAAACATTAAAAAAAAAATCTTATAATAGTGTTTGAGCCGAAACAGGTGAAATCAGATGCACCGCAGTGAAGTACAGATATTCATTTTAACCCCTTTCCCTCTTTCTGTTTTAATTTTGGCTCATTATTACAAATTCTTACACATGGCAGAGCTGCTGTATTAAAATTTCCCTCCTTTTTGAGCAGATTCAGAACAGAATTCTAATTTACATTTAATAAGATACTCTTCTGTTCTATTAATTTAATATTCACAGCTACTCTATGCTTTCTATAGGTAATGGAAGGCGTTCATAATGAAAGAATTACCCAGCAAGTACAATCCCTGTAAAACCAAAATACATAATAAATAAATAATCTATCAGTCCATAATTATTTAAAGTTTTGAAAGATAGAGGGTTTTCTCTGTTTGTCTTTTTAGCTTTGTAAATATTTCTTCTGTTTTAGGGTGGAACTCTTCCCTTATATATTAACAAGGATGAGATTTTAAGCACAGTATGTATAATATACTTTAGTATAACTCAGTATATTAATAACTTGGCATCTTTAAGTTACACATGTTAATACCACCTTTCTTCATTGTCTTTTCATTTTGGATTTTACCACATGAAGTGTTTCGTATCTACAAACCATCCCAACCAAGCATTACACAATTTCATACAGGAAGAAAGGCAGACAATGAACCCCCACAGCAAATCCAAGTTGATGAGAACACAGGTTGTTCAAACTAAGAGAGGTGACAAATCCCATGCATCAGGGCTCTGTGACGGGAAGCATTATACAGTTTCCGTGACAATGTTCACAGCTCCTATCTAGTGTACTAACTTCATACAGACAAAGAACTGGGACAATAAAGCATATCATGCTAAAGAAGAGCAATATTAAAAATATACTTAAATCACTATCACATATATAACACTATCATAAATACTTCCACAAGTACATCCTGAAAAGTGTATTTAGGCAAATTCATTATTAGCACAATGTCTACTACTTACTGAGCATCAGAAAACAATGATAGCAATGGAAGGATGCAGAGAATACTGCAAGAATGCAATAATGAAAAAGTGCTTCAGAAAACATGATTCAGGCAAACATCTTCCCCTTCTCATTCAGCTCCTTACTCTCTCCCCAAGCTGGCCTCTCGCCACCTAAAACCACTCCATCCTCAGTCCTGGCTGACCTCTCCCATCTCTCAACTGCTTCCTTGCAAATCTGTCAGTCCTTGCCCAACATGTCTGGCTGCTCAAAAGCAAGTAACTATTCCCCAGCTTTATTTTATTTCCAAGATGCCATGGATGCCAGGCAGCTGATTCAGACAAGAGACATGGCCGAGGCAGTGCTGGCCTTCAGTTGAACAAATGCAGCAAGAGCAGCAATGGGATGGGATGAGACGGGGCCCAGCCACCTGGCTGCTCCTCACCATCTCAGGGGCTTCCACTGTGGGGATTGTTGCCCAACCTCATTTCTTAAGGCTTCAGACTCTTCCTTCACAAAAGAGACTGCTTGAAGACTTCCAGCCTCGTGGCCAACAGGAGGAGCACAACACAGTGGATCTTTCCAGCTGCATACTATTTCCTGCCAGCAGCCAGGCCATGTGCTTGGGAGGGCTGGCTCTCTGAGACACTCATTGACTTCCTAAGTATCTCCCTAAGAGTCGCCTTTAAAAATACCTGAAAACCCACTTTTCAGTGTCTAATGACCCAGACACCAGATAAAACTCAGAAATGATGACCATCATTCGTCGCATCAAAATAACAAAGCAAATATAGATGGAGCCTTTCAATTCTACCAGGTGGGAAGCCAACACATATCCTGAGGGTGAGCTCAACCAGCTCTGCTAGCCACTAATCCACTCCTCTGTTTTTAAACCCCCTAACAGATTCTGAGGATGTTATGTGCCCCAACATATGCTTGTGTGTATATATGACAAATTCTTGTTTACTGAAATATAATTGTCTCAGGTAAAGGTAACATACTATCAAAGGCTTATGGTATATTTATCAGGATGGGAAAAAAAAGCTTCAAGAGAGTCATTCTGGTCCTGTCAAGTGCTGTACATTTTGTATGTTTTACATAGAAAGTCTTGTTCAGCGATACAAGATGGGTTGATTTAAATCAAATGGTTTAAATCACCAATTTTAATCACAATTTAAGTTAGTAGGAATCCCTGATTTACATAGTAGATTTTTAATCTAGTTTTTATTTGCACTTTCCAATTGTTTGCCTGCCAAAAGTTCCCTGTCACTGACTCACTGAACCACAAAGCCATGCTGCTGCTCAATAGAACATGAGCTCTTATACTAAGTTAGTTGTTTCTTTTTGCTAATAAATCCCCCTTTTTTTTCCCTTATATTTGAGCTGGATATATTTCTTATTTAGAAAATACTGCTTTCTTTAAATCTTGCTACAGAGCATTGAGATGGAAATTAGATTCAAGATAGTATTCTAACACTGTTTTGTATCTATTAGGTTATGAAATTACCTAAAATTTAGTTATTTACTCTACAAAAAAATATTTTATTCTAGTGAATGAAATGGCCAATAGTTTCTCATAATTAGAAGCTAAAGTGGCTAAGGAAACATAAGTGTACTTCCAAGGTTTCCAAGATGAGTCAAGCATTCAGCTGCCACTAACACAGTCTGAAAAAAGAAAACAAATTAGACTGCTGTTTTAGTTACTACTGGGGTTTTTTCAGTCTTGATTTAGTATGTCCATTGTCCATGTCCACGTATGTCTCCAAAGAGACAACAGAAACCTGTTCCTGTGCAGCAGAAATAAATTTCTGCCAAACAAAAAATCCAAACAGGTAAATACTAGGAGTCACTCTACTAAAAACATTTTTATGACAGACGCTTAAATGGATGACATGGCAACATTTTTACAAAATATAACTAGACTCAGAAACTTAGCAGGTCTTCCCTTGATTCATACAGCAATTAAAAAAGCAGCAGCCTTCATATCATTGAAATGTGAAGACAATTCACTGATGCAACAGGCTTATAAAATGTATTTAAATTCTTATAATAGACTGTAGCAGTTTTAGAGCTATGTAAGCATTCTCATCTTCAACTGTTAAACTGGGCTATTTTGAAATAAATTTTTAAAAATCATTTTTAAAGCTATAAAAATGTTTACTGCACATTGATTTGGAACTGACTCATCATGAAGGCTGGAAATCTAAAACCTAAAATATAATAAAGGTTACTTATTTAAAGAATCCTGGCAGTGAGTAGTGATGTTTTAATTCACCTCACTGTGCTGAAACACAGGAAAACATGTGCTGTATGAAATTTCACTAGTCTTACCATGCAGTTAACTTACTTACTGCTAAGTTGTGTAGACATTAAATGAACTATTTGTATAAATAAGGATGAAAGGATGGGTGTGGGAGATTGAAAGTCATTAATTTTATCTCCTGGACATCTGAAGGAACAATGCTACATGTTAAATATAACGTTTGTCTTAAGTATGAGTTCATACATTTTATGTCTGTGAAATAAAATCCTTAAATTACATATTTAAGAAAATACGCAGACTTTTATACCATGACTCCTGTTAAGTTATTATTTTTGCATCAGTGGAGCTCTTTAACTATATGCTTATTTTTAGGAACGTATTACATATTCTCTATTAAACACAGCAGATAAACATGTGCTCATGTCCTCTTCAATTAAGTAGGCTTGTTGCCTAAAGCACTTTTCAGTGTAAATTTATTGTGTTAAATATATGTTTTCCTTGTGTTGACTTCTATATTCCTACTGGTTTTGCTGCACAGAACAGTTAGCTGGTGTTAGCTGACACTACCTATCCAAGTCTAATCTTACAGAATACTGGTCAAATTCAACACAAATCCATAGTGACAAAGCATTGATAACAGTCTTCATCTTAGCAGTATTTTTTGTACAATTACACTTCAAAACTAGACTCTAAAAATTGGATTGTGGTGTTTTTAAGGCCTGAGAGCATTATTCATATTTTTTCATCTAAGTACTTTGTGCAATGCATATTATAAAGACCATATAATACATGTATTAAAAATATATCACAGTATATTTTTCTGGAATTCCATTTGTGTCTCCCTTGCATTTCACAGAGACCTGCCACATCAAATATATAGTGCTTCCTAATTTATATTTTGGATTGTTAATACTGATTTACTTGAATTTTAAAAGTAAGAGAGCTTAGGTACTGTGATTATACTTCTAAGCATAATTTTGCTCTCAGCCTAAGCTTATCCTCTTTTGTTTCACTGAGCATAGCACTGACACTCAATGAAGTAGCATGTTAGTGCAGCATTTTTTTTCCATAGAGGATGCAGTGCAATGCTTTCTCCATGTGAAAAGAGTTCAGCAGCTGCAGCAGGCAAGGATGAGTGCCCATGGCTAGAGGAGGCAGCGACCAACAGAAAAAGACAGGTATCAACAGGCACCCAGGCTGTGAGCATGGAAAGCTGGAGCTGTAAAATGCAAACGTTCAAGAAGGATGAGCTGGGTTGAAAAGAAGTGGGGATATCATTATTAGAAGGAATGTCAAGTAAGGCAAGAAAGAGAGATGAGAAATGAAATGCAGGAGTGTCATCTGTGGGAAGGTCTGTCCTAGGTGTACTACAGGTCACAAAGGCTGCCAGGCTTAGAACAAAGCGGATGCTCCTAACCAAAGTGTTTACCTTCCCAAGGGGCTCCAAAGCTTTTTAACTTTCAGTTCTCACCCCACAATTTACAATATTTCTCCTGGTCTCTGCCTACCTGAGCCCCCAGCACAATTCTTAGCTCCTCATCCTTTCCGATCTAATCAGCCACAATCTCCTTCGCTTCTGCTGTTGAATACAATAACTCTATTCTTTTTCTATGGATCAATTACAGAAAATAATTTTAAATCTCTAACTTTCACAAGGCATTTACTCACTAAAACGTATTTAAGAAACATTAATATTGATTGTCATTGAAACCCACAAGGCCATTTTTCTTCTTCATTTTCAAAATTCACCAGGTATGCTAAGCATATCTCTCAGCAACTATCACATTGGAGTGATTTAATGGAATTTTAGGGATTCATGCAAAGTAGAAGGGAATAAAAAGAATGCATAAATTTACCCATTATCTTTGTTTTTCTGTGTTAAGTCAATGCTTTAGGATATAGAGCACAGTACAGATTTCATTTAACATTTCTGAGTTATGTCTCTGAAATTTCAAAAGGTATCCGTGAGTTTGGTGGCAAGTTTCTAATTAATCTTAAAAAACTTGAGAAACGTGTAAGACTAAATGGATAAAGGCTAACGTTAAAGACATTTCTAAAAGAAAAGAAATGCACTAGGTATATCATGACTGCACATAATTTAGACAAATTCTACCATCTTCACTGATGTACTTGGAAACAGCTACACAACTCTCTGTTTGTCAAATGCTATGACTCCCAAAAGCAAAACTTTCTCGAAGCTTTTCCTGTATTTTATGTACAGTGCTAGAACTTACACTGAATCCATAATTCAAAGTTTTTCTGTTCTGATTTTCTGGAGACTTCTGCGAAGTGCTTCAGACCTGATTAAAACAACTTAAATTTCACACAATTAACGTTAATGATGCATTTACTTCACATCAGTTATGCTAAGGATATAGAATGAGAAGATTATTATATACTCCCTCAACTGGAGCTAAGCTCACTTAGGAAGCACTGTCATCCACTACACTGAAAGTCTGCTCTATGAAGGAAGAGGAGCAAATCCTGAATATGATCTGTTCCACATTTCAAGCTGATGACAATTTCTTGTCATGACTACTGGCATGTTAAAACACAGAAACTGAACACAATGAAAGATTTCATTGTTAACCTTGTTTAGTTTATGAAGATAAATCTTGAACCAAGTCTAGGAAGGGATGGTTCCTTATGGATTTTGTTGTGATTTATGAGAAAGAGAAGACAGGTGGTCCTTGGACATTTCTCCTGTGGAAACCTCTAAGAAAGCCTTGAAGAGCAACACAGAACGTTCTGCAGCAAAAAGAAGAGGGTCTGAAAACTCAAAATCACTTTTTATGAAAGAACAACTTTTACACAAGAAAAAACTGCTTCGAAAGCTTGTAGGAGGTCTCAGGAAAACTAAAAAACAACAACAAAGAACAGATGTACAGGTTTGGAGTGTACTCACTGATGGGTATCATGTTCTGTATTTTAGCATACAGTCAAAAAGATTAATAAAACAAAACAATAAGTTTATTATTGATAGGATACCTGGTGATATGACATCCAGAGAACAGCAATCTTTCCTTCCTCTTTTCATTTTGAAAAAGAATTTCAAAGGAAGGAGTACTCTGAAGTGACAAATTACTTTACAGCATGAGGGCTTTTAAATGTGAATAGCAGTAGAGCTTAAGCTAGATTTTTGCAGTATGGAGAGGAAGCAACTGATGAACCTTAAAAATTTAAGTATATACAAAGAACATATATACCAAAGTTAAGCCACAAGAAATTAAATGGACTCCCCTGGAACCTCTCTGCATACATCTTGACTAACGATTTTTTTTAATTATTATTATTTATAAATTTAGCACATCAAAATTCACGTTTATCCATATACATTAAATGTTGTGTATGCATATTTTAATATCCATGTTGAATATTACAATATACATTAAAATTTGAACAATTATGATCAGGCACATACTGCATGAACTACACTCCAAAATACAGCCAAGAGTAAGTCAGTAAAAGGATCTTTCCACAAGTAAGGGGACAATATTCATTGAACCCATTTCTGTGGCTGCAGCGCAAGCAAAGAGAAATCACAGAATGGCTTGGCCTGGAAGGGATCTTAAAGATCATCCTGCTCCAACCCTCTGCTATGCACAAGGTTGGCATGCACAAGACCTGGCTGCCCAGGGCCCCATCCAACCTGGCCTTGAGTGCTTTTGGGGCACTCAAATAAGCTGCTTCAACTAGGTTAGTGGGTACTGCTGCCTGTCACAAACACAGCCCAGGGCAAATCACAGAAATCAAACAACATGGGTGAATATTCAGGAGCTGAGATTTCACTGAGTCCTACTGTACCGGTAAAACTTAACAGTACACAAACAAGATAGTCTTAAAGTTACCCCATGGAAGTTCCTTCTCTTCATGTGACTAAGACCCTACTTCATCTAGGCAATCCAAGAAAGTACACAGGCTTTATATCACAACCTAAACCTTAACTCCTGAAGTACATTTCTAAACATCTTTTGAATGAAGTTGGTAGCACCCTTATTAGATGGGACTGTGCACAAGTCCTGACAACTGCATTTCCAATTATTTGGTGTATGATTGCATCTACTCTGAGATTAAAACATCCAACTTCTCTAAACATTTATTACACATATTAAACTCCAACAGCCACAAAGAGACTACACTTCTTTAAGTAAAAGATGCTAAAAGATTCACAGGCATCAAGTTGGACAGTCAAAAATACAAAGAAGCAGAGTTTGTGTGGCCCAGAGAGACAGACAAGAGAGGGTAAAGGTGAAGGGAACAAAAAGTGAAGGGTAGGATAAAGAAGCAAAGCCAACAATGACAGATAAAAAGCCAGCAGAAAGAATGAGGAAAGGAAGACCCAGAGGAAGAAGAGCCAAAGCCAGCAGGTGGAAGGATGCACTGGGAATAAGATGGGATAATCGCTTTACAGATTTTAAATAAATCCTCAAATTAATGGAACAAAAAATAACTTAGAGGTCAGTAATAGAAGCATATGTGGCCTCTTATTCGAAGCAGCTTACTCTGGGCAGTATTCCATGACTACTACAGACCATATTTGTTTTGTTACTTTGTCTTTAAAATACAACCTCAAGCTTGAATTATTCTAAATAGCGACTATTATATAAACACTTCATACTATGTAAGCTAATGATAAACATTCACTTAAGGATTGAACTGTGCCATAGTTGCAGAGCTTCCATACAAAGTAATACAAAGTGATGGCGAAGTAATTGTGAGCCTAGTATGCATGCTCATGGATGTAAAATCCACAGATACTGATTCTCTTACAAAGAGAGCTGCCCACACTAATTCCTACAAGTCACACTTAGCTTAAAGACTGTAGCAGTTGTGTTGGAGAGGATGTATAGGGCATTTGTTTTCTCAGCTGACTGGCACACTGCAGGATATTTTACATTTTCAGTACAATCAACTGTTTCTTTACAATTTGTTTGATGTCCACAATGCAGAATTGGTGACCTAGTGTACCTCCTAAAACTGGTTACAAGCTCAGCAAAGACCGCTCTAGACATTCATATACACACAAGTTCTGTGTCTTTATGTTCTAAGGTCCTTAAAGGAGAGAAAACAAATGATACTGACTGCACTCACGATGCAGATAGGAACAATTATTTATGGAAATAAGAAAGACAGAAATATCTCTTGTACCTAACAGCTAGCAGCTGTGATTGCTGCTACTCTGACATAAAAAAAGAATAACATCAATTTGAAATAATTATTTTTCCTTTGCTACACTTAACCAAATTAAACTCAGACTGAAATCCACTTCATATCTTAGCTAAAATTTATTTATAAAGGTGTATTTATTTTGTTAGGGGATATGTTTCCTGTTACTTTACCTCCCTCATCTCCTTTTTGTGAATTTACTGTATTTGATCTCTTATTCATGTACTTCCACTACACCAGTGTTATGTTTCCTTTAATATCAAAAAACTCCTCTGGTCAAGCTACATAATGGTCCTTCTTTCT
>NW_027072034.1:135621757-135631757 GCF_038088225.1 Cyrtonyx montezumae | reverse complement strand
TTTGTCCCTTTGGAGCTCCTAATGCCAAAGCCTGCAATGCTTTGAGAGGATCCTTTTCAATTTTAACTTTAGTTTGAAATAACCAGGAAGAACTATTTTTCCTAACAGGACACACGGTCAATTAAAGAAACAATAAGTGCCATCAGACGCACTAACAGGTTTTAAATGCAAATTACATATTGTCAGTCTTCTTTATGAATTCAGCTTTTGCTACAGGTGTGGTAGTTTGGAATGTTTGTATCAGCTGTCAATACAGACTACTTGCAGAGTATGAGAAAGCCCATCTGACCCTCTCCAAGGAGTAAAAATGCAAGCTCCTACCTGGTTCAGCAAACAGAACTACTCTCCAACATAAGTCATTTGTTAACATCTAAGTTAGGACCTCACATAAGAAATAAAAAAAAAAAATACCCCATTCTTTGCCTCCTCCTTTTTAAATAATCAAATAATTTAAACATGATGCAAGAAAGCAAAACTTCTACATCTTTCTTCCATCGTCAGGGTAGTATGACGGCCACCATCCTGTTTTTACTTTTGTACATCTTTTTAATATTACATATTGATGAAATGTTAATGGTAAGTGATCTGCTGGAAAAAATAAACTGCCTTGGAAAAATAATCTTAAACACAGTCAACCGAAACTGCTTCTTACCAATAAATTCCCATAAAACATTTAAAAAGATTATCTTGGTAGAACTGGCTTAATGAATACTCAAAATGCAAGCTCAAATCTACCCTGTAAAGCAATCATGGTTTTTAGCAACTATTTTGACCTTAGTGACATAAACAATTAATTCTACAAACTTAATATCAAAATAAAATTCTACATCTAATGCAGAATAATCTGTCAACGTATTTAATCACGGAGATGCTTTTCCCATGTATTATACATTCTAGCATGTAACACTGATTTTAACAGACAAGGAAAAAAATGAAAGTGAATAACGGAGTATATGAATGTATACATATATATATAAATCTGAGAGAGGATGACATAAGCCAAAATAAGCAGAAGAAACGAGTCTGAGCAGATAATAGTTAGTATCACATAATAATAATAAAAATCTACGTTCGCCCTAGCAATATTTATAAATTGATAAATATCGACAGTGAGATAAAAAGTTGCTTACGCTCTAGTCATACATCTTCAAAGCCGACCTGATGACTTGTGACAGCACCCAATCCATTTATCACCAAGAATGTATTACAATATATTACAGAATACTGTCATTCTCTCTTGATACATCGGTGAGGGGTAAGCACCCGATTTAAGGCAAACTTCTCACCTCTACTTAAAGATCGCAACAACACAGTTCATCAAGCCAGCAATAGTACTGTGCAAACTGCATATAATTCCACGTAAGGATCTAATAAGTTCATTATTTTAGCTTATTTACTGTATTTAAAGCTAGTGATTTCTGATCATGTGCTAAAAGAAGATGCTTGAACAAGACCACATACAAACTGAAACGTTTAGGTTATCCCAGTGGCTCTTCATACCTAGCCTAAAACGTCTTACACATAACTTTGCCCAGAACACATTCAAGCCACACTGAAAACTTGTAATTTTACTCAACCCCTATGGCTACTCTCAGGTGTGAGCATCGCTTTAAGAGGCTGCCTAGCCGAAGGAAATGTTCCTTTCCTTCTTGTGGAGAAACCTGTGAAGAACTTCAGTTGTTTATTTGGAGGCCCACATAAAAATGACTTGGAGAACCCAAAGGAGGAACGTTAAAGTGTGACATCAGTAAATTATATCTTCCACATATCTAAACAATAAAAAATCTTTAGAAAAATAACTATAGGTAGTTTGGGATTTACTCTGTTTTGCTACTTGTCAAAGTTTGTCTGGCAAGCTGCATTTAAAAAACAGCATTTGAGAGAGTTAGTGACGAGACAGCAATAATAGCAGGCAGCATTTTTCTTTTAAATCATGTTTCAAAAGACACTGGGTCAAAAGTGGAGGGGAAAGAAGAAAAGCTAAAGCAGCATAAAGCTATGCCCGTTATCTAAAGGACTTCATACTGCATATTTACCAGTTTTTATGTTTCACGTCTTTTTTTTTTTTTAAGAAGGATTTATAAACCCAACTCCAGTTGTATTTACATGCTGTGGTGCAGACCCTGTCATAAAATGCCTCTCGAGTCCTGTTAACTGCACCCATGGTTTTACTTTGCCCATCTCCTTATTTAAGATCTAGTCACAGTTTTGAAGAAAAGACCGTCGCTTCTGAGCCTGTCCCCACAGAACCTGTCTGTTATTGCTACCCAACTGGATATTTTCATCGGCAGCTGTTGTTCTCTGTGGTCTTTGCTGTCTGCAGGAATGTGTGGCTGTGTGGAAAAACGGACTGCAAACCTCCAGGACTGCTGGTCTGAGTAACATGGAAGTGGGACACTATTGGTATTTTTGTGTTTTAAACTGCTTCCCTACAATTCAGACTTCTATGCATTTTTAATGAGTAAATGCACCCATGATAAAGATTTTAAAATACCACTATAACCTGAACACCTGGATAAAAGTGACAGTGTGCTTTTCAAGGTAAACACTATTAAATTATACATGCAATTTTATATATTTTATGTAATTTCTTCTCAACATAGCGCATATATACACACTGTGTATATGGAGATAACACTAACATGTATGTGTGTGAACTGCTGGAACTCGATGAAGACACCGGAATGCCTTTCCTCAGAGCCCATGGCACTTTCAGAGCAGAGCACGCTGGCACTCGAAGCAAGGCACAGATTTAAGCCTCAGCAACCCCTCATATTTAAATCTCCAACTATTTAATTCTTCCACGTTCTCTGTCACCGTGTAAAATATTTAACTATAAAAGCAGCCGGGGTGCACTGCTCAATTCAGCACCGAGAATGATTCAATTTTAAGAGCCACGGTGACCTGTTATTTCAGAGGCCCGTACACACGCAATTTATCTCTCACGTCTGAACGCGTTTCCATAGAACGGGATTCTTAAGAGCATTTTGTCCGACGTGGGACAACTTTCCTGCCACTAAGCCAACGAGCAGCCGGTGTGGTGACAAAGCCCCCGGGCACAGCACAGCCGAGGGGTGATGCGGGGCGATGCGGGGTAACTAGGGGCCCCGGTCGGGGCCGGGGAGGGGGGTGGGGTGGGGGGGGGGGCTGCCTCCTCCTGGGCACTGTGGGACTAAGCTCGGTTTCGAAGGCAACGTTAAGTCACAAGCGTGAACGGACCGCATCCCGTTCCGAGGACGCCGGTAAGCAGACAACAGGTTAACGTGACACTTCTAGCCAGAGCAGCTACCGACTAACTTAGAAGAAAGAAAGAAAGAAAAGCGTTTTCCGAGCGAGCCGGGCCGCTTCCCAAGGAGGCAGCCAGCTCCGAGCGCACGCACCCCTCACGGGGCGCTCCCGCCGCCCGCACCCCGCCCGCCGCCGCTCGGGCCGCGCCGCGCTCTCGCAGGGAATGTGGCCCTCTGGCGGAGGGCGCCGCGCCGCGCCGGCCCCACGCGGGACCGCGCCGCTCGCAGCTCGCCCCGCGCCGCACCGCACCCCCGCCGCCATCCCGGCCCCGCGCCGCGCTGCCCCTGCCCGGCCCTGCCCCTGCCCCTGCCCCTGCGGGGCCGCCCCCCACCGCCGCCGCCCCGCGCTCCCGGGGCTCGTGGAGGGCGCGGGTCGGCAGGAGAGCCGGGGCCGCGCGAGAGCAGCCGGCGCGGCAAACAAACTTACCTGCTGTTGTTGCAGATGCAGCAGTTCCACTGTGCTTACTTCAGTGCTCGTGTCACCACTTGATCTTCCATCTCTGCTGCCAGCATCTAATTGGCTGCTTAGAGTGCTCATTCCATTTTGATTCATTGAACTGTTGCTTATTGTCTCTGTCGCAGATTCCTGCATCATGACTTAATACCTAAAAGTGATTAAGAAGTATCAATTAACACCGCGTTACACCTTCGCACTTCCATTATCGAGATGTCCCTCTCTGCCAATTACTGGCGGCATCTTTCGGAGCGGGGAGAGCCTCGCGGAGCCATTTACCACCGAGCGTGGTCCCAACTCTCCTTCGCACAGATACTAATCACCGGAATTATGGTTTCTATAAGCAATCCTTGTGCGGTTCCATTTAACAGCCAAAATAACACACCGTGCGTGCAGCATGGTCAATAGCACTTAGGAACGACCACATTTTAAAGTCTACCTATAAAACCGGTTTAAATGAAGGCACGACTGCCCGCGCCGCTCTATATTTCCTATTATCCAGCTTTGACAACCATGGATGACTATACAGCCTTCTTTAAAACACTCGCTATCTTGATTCTGTCAGAATTTTACAGCGTATCTTATGCGAGGCTGTTGTTTAATGATGCACAGCTAATCATACAAAATTAAAATTTTGTAAGGGTGTTACAAATCATATGGCATCAACCAATGATAAATAGTATAATGGGCTTCTCCTTTTTTGTGACTAAATAAAATTTTGCCTCGGAGGCATTTTAAGAAAAAGCTCCTGCTGCAAACACGTCAGATATTGCCTATTTTTTTAATCAAACGGCTGATATTCATTTATTTTTCTGACATTTAAAACATTTAATACTGTCCTTCCTGGGAAGTAATTAAGCTTATGCATGAGCAGCAATCAAACTGTTCACTTGAAGATGACTTAAAACTCAATTTTAACATAGGCAAATAAATGAAAGATATAAAATTAATTTTCCAGGCATGTATTAGATATGAAAGCTGGAAATAAAATCTATCAAGAATATCACTAATGATTGTGCTAAAAACAGCATAAATTATGCATATTACCTTCTCTACAGTAATAAATGTTTTATCATTTTCACTGCATAAATATACTGTACTTTCAGGATAGCAATGAGATGTCCTGCCAAGATCAGTTGAAATCTTTGCAGTAAATAAAGAAGCGGCGTGCCCTCAACACCAGCAGCTCGAGGAGCATTTTGTATCAGTAATACGGAAAGGTCAGGTCCTGCTCTCAGAGCCACCCAAGTCCCATCCCGCTCCGGCGGCGTCAGCATGCACCTCGCTGCCTTTGTCACGCACCGAGTCCCCACAACAACCTCGACGGTGCTATGCTGAGAGATACCTCTGAAGCGCGCGTGAGGTGTAAGCAAACAGCACGAGAAGCAGCGCCGCTGCTCAGCCTCATTACTGAACTTAGGGATTCGCTCTCTTGCAAAGTGCGCACGGCATCCCTTCCGAGCAAGAAACACAGGGAAAGAATGATTGCAGCTTGAACCGTGTGCGTGGGATATCAATCAAAACGCCGTGTAAATCACCACGAGCCCCCGAGATAAACGGCGAGAGTGGCGTCGTGTGAAGAAAGTTGAAACAGCAAAATGTAAGTTACTCCAAGATGCTCTGGCCAAAAAATAAACAAGGTGCCAGAAGCCCAAACGCAGATGCAGTTGGCGTAAGGGTGGGCAGCTGTTACACCGCAGCACACAACAGCAGAAACAGATGTGTTTGTGGACAAACAGCCCTCCCGGAGTGCTCCCACCACCATCAGCTAAGAAAAATAATAGAAATGGAATATGCGATACACATAGTGATGAATTTTACAAGACAAAAACAAAGCTAATACTCTTTTCTGAGATTAGGCAGCTAATAAGTATTCAAATTAGGCATAAATTTTACATGTACAATGTTTAAAATATTCAGAGAAAAGGGTCTGATTGCCCTTAGTAGTGATATGAAAATTCTAATGCGGGTATTCCGCAACGGTGGGAGCAGGCATCCCTCTCAGATTTTTACAATATTTACTTTGAATAAAAAGACGTGTATATCATGGTGGGAATCTATTTAAAACACTTCATCTACTGTATCGTTACAAGGATTTGGAAATTCGGGAAATCCAAACATTAATCCTCTTTTAGTCAAACAAAGATTTAGCCAACGGACAGGTTCATCTTTTAGAATTTCTCTCGTCAGACAGTAACAGCGGTAATTCAGCCCAGCGACATCAGAAGGGCAAAAGGGCGCACACGACAGTTAACCAAAACAGTAGAAAACACCCTTAAAATTTCTCACACACAAAAAAGTAAAATCCCGGGTTTTCACATCCCTCTGCCTCTTTCATCACAATTAGCAGAGAAGGGTTAAACATCTTCCAGTTCATGTTAACCAAGGGGTTTTATGTCTTGTGGATTTTGTATCCTTGCAAAGCCCTGGAGTGCAGTTCGGGCTCTGCATTTTAAGTTAAAGTGTCTGTGAGCCAGCAGAACCGGGCTTAGCATAACGTGGCCAGTAACAGCGCTCCGGCAATAGGAAACAACAGATCCAACCCAACCCCTACGCACAGAGAGAATCAAACATCAACCATCAGTACTGAGGGTAATTCATTTGGCAAGCAAAGTGGAGGAAATACTGAAGTGTTTGTCTGAGGAAGGAAGATTCTCCAGAATTTCATGTTAAAAATGAAATGCTTTTCTATTTTTAAAAGGGTCTTTTTAAAAGCAATACAGAAACTTTGGCTTGAGGAATGCCCTGGGCTGGTTGTCCACAGACTCCTCACTGCTATCAACTACAGAAGGGTTGCTGAAAAAAGCAAGGACACAGCAACATTCTCTTACCCTTTCTTTTCTCTTTCAGACACATACATCTGTACACATCTGTGTGTATGTACATACACGTGCATGTATGTACACATACATAATCAACTCTATCCCCACAGATGAATGCACTGAAAATGCCTACACTAGGACCATCTCTCATACCCATGTGTCAGTAATTTCAGTTATTGGTGAATAATTTTCAGTTACAGTTTGAACCTGCAGCAGTTCATTAAGCCACTGATGTACTTTTTCTTGCTTTTGTAGCAGGAGTACTGGCTGTTAGTGTAACAGTCATAAATAAATGCGCAGGGAATAAGAATACAACAGCTGCCAGATACTGAGACAGAAAGTTTAGTATTCCGAACAGGACAAGGAAAACAACAACAACAAACCCACAAGTCTGCTGACATACAGTTCAAGACATCCACACTTCCATTCCTTCTCTTTTTCCCCTTCCACACTCCCTGCCACCTGTGACCATGCCCACGCAGGCAGCACCGTGCTGCAATGACTCCCCAGGCCCTGCTGCCAAAGGGTAGCGAGAGCTCTGCTGCCTGGTGCTTTAAACAAAGCTATGGGACAAATGCTCGGTGCTCTCTGCAAGAGAGAGCACACTGCTGACGATTTTAGCGTGTGGTCGCACTGCAGGTTGCGTGTTTAATTCTGCCAGGGTGCACCCAGGCCAGCAGAGGAATGGTATGGCCCCACCAAGTCGAGAGCCGCAGCCTGACTCCTCGTTCCGCAAGTTGTCTGCGCGTGTACGCACGTGTGCACGTGCGTGTGCTCCACACTGGCACGCCGCGGTGCGGATACTTATTCTCTACACCGCTTCCCTTCTGAAACATTAAACTGACACTGGAACTGACTGCACAAGATTGCATTTTCTCTTCCTAAACAACTTGAATTGAAAGGTTACTTAGTGTAACAATATTTACTTGCAGAATTGTGTTGTTACCAAGGGTATAATGGATGGTGGCTATGCAGGTTTACGCAAGAATGAGTGAAGCATGAGGCATTAGCCATGTGTTTGACATGTTTCAAATTGCTATAATCCAGCATTAAACACACCCAGCAATTCATGCCATTTCTTGCAGCCATAATCTTGAATAAAGCGTGCACAACCACTTATTATATAAATTAGTATATGACTCCCTGTTATAGTCACAACAGTGCTTTTGTGTTTATTTTGCATCAAGATGTGGTCTTTTATTTGTACAAATAGCAGGATACAAAGCTGGAGCTCAATTAGAGCCCCTCACTTTATGACAGGGTGCGCTGCGAGCCAGCCCCATTTGGTCCCTCCCCACGAGGAGTGAGCCCTGGGCACAGGACTCCTCCAGGCCCCAGGTGCCGCGGGTCAGGCTCCCACAGGCCGCAGGGCTCCCACCCGTGTCCCACAGGTGCCAATTCTGGCACAGCCTGGTGGTCAGGGCCACAGTGCAGCCCAAGCTCCCTCCTCGAGGCCAAGCTCTGTGAGCTACTCCTCATCGCTTTAGGCCTACCAATGGCACTTTGCAGTGCGCTGACAGCCACACGAGGCTGGTGCCCTGCTGTCTGTTCCCGCGACGGACCCTGTCCTTGCATCGAAGGAGTGTGAATTCCAGTTAAAAAGTGTCCTGCTCATGACTTGTCAGTACTTCAGATGTGGAAACCAGTAGCAGTCCCCGCAAGCACAGGGGAAGAGGCTCCTGAATCAAAGCAGCACCCACACACCCGCAGCCTAGCGCTGAAGTGCTCACTTTTGTTTACATACAGACAGCACACGCGTATAGCATGCAGCTTTAAGTGCCATCCTCTTCTCCACTTTACACTGTGACACTTCCCACAGCACAGCCTAAAATCCTGCCTTAAAAACTTGACTATGATGTAAAAGTGGAGGTGAGGAGTAAGACTTAAATAATGGTAACTTCTGTGCTCTGCTGGGATTAATTCATCATTGACACAAGGCACAATGCATCCCAAGCCTTGCACTGGTATGTTAAAAGTCCTTAATACTTAAGATTGCCTAATAAATCAAAATGCCAAATATGAAGGACATCGCTGAATGTGAGAGCAAAAAATCAGACAAGCTTAGAAAATATTCATATATGTGTTCTTTTAACTTTATCTAGTTAGCTCTCAAAGCTGGAGTTAAGCAGAGCTATAAATTACCCCACTGCACATTTTTAAATACGTATGTAAATTAATACAACTGAAGCACTAATTAGGTCAACTGCTATTGAAATACTGTCAAATAAAGTACCTATGTAAACAGGTTTAATATATTGTTATATACTTGAATAGGGTTTCCCTGTAAAAAATGCATGGTCTGCTCAAATCTTGCGTGGAGTGGTATTTCAGGAAAACTAAACTTCCAGTTGTGACTGCAGTGCGTATCTCAGCACCATCAAAAAGAACACGTATCACATCTGCCTTAGGAAGCTGGCAGCATCTCTGACCAAAAAAACCCTGAATTTTCACAGTAAAAATATTTTCTTCAAAGCCAGCTAACCAGTTCACTATTGCAAACAGCCTAATGAATGAAGACTGCAGTTGTGAGTGAAGTAATGGTTCAAAATGGCTAAGAAGCGCACTAATGGGATAGCTGTACGTGGATCACGAACCAAAGAAATGGCACTGTAAAGAATTCAGGCTGCATCCCTAAACTTTTCAGTGGGCACTCACACAGTGGGTCACTGAAGGCCATTTTGAACATGCATTCAGTAGGAAATTGACAACAGGAGTTTTACAAATTGCCCCAGAGGAGATCTCTTGATGGCAGAGCAGATCCAGCAGCAGCTCAGCTGCTGTGCCAGGTAGGGCGAGGGGAACCTCCTGTTGCTCACTGTGTGACAGCCACGCTCGGCAGGCAGGAGAAGATCTCAAGAAATCAGATGAATTTGTCTGCGCTGAAGTTAGCTTTCACTGACAATACAAACATCACCTAAAATACTCAGCTCATTATGATAAGCCATAGTTTTACCCAGTGTCTGTGTATCACAGTACGGTTATACATCATAAATAAGTGAGCATCCTTTTATCTGATGGCTGTCAAACTGTTGGATAAAGGTAGTGAAGGTGGAGCAGTGCATTCACATTCAGTCTCAAGACTAAACACTGCCTTGCGCTACAGCAGTTGGATCTCTCCCTTTCATGCCACAGCAGCTCCTCAGGACTAATTAAATACTAGGTTAGCGCTGAGCAGAGTCGTGCATCTGCCTTCAAAAATTCAGGAATATGTTGTCGCACTCACCCAAGTATTAAACAACAGCTCATTTCCCCCAACAACAATTTATGTCCAACCACTATTTATTTTCACTTGGTGGGAAGAAAATCCCTAAGAAGGCCAGGCCAGAGTTATAGTACTGCACACAGTGTTGTAAAATGTGCACCTTACACACAGGATAGTGGCAAAATCCTGCTGGATTGAGAACCTCCAGTCCACACAGAACTAAACAGCCAATTTC